>NC_057807.1:522179726-522433847 GCF_018294505.1 Triticum aestivum
AAAAATCAAAATCGATGAAGTTTTTAAAATTCCATGAACTTTTCTCAAAATTGATTTTTTTTCAATTGAATGAACTTTTTTCAAAATCAACAACTGTTTTTAAAAACGATGAGCTATAGGAGCTATCGACGTGCAATTGGTCAAACTTGCACGGCCATGGGCCGGTTTCTAGCCATTAGCAAGACAATTGGTTGAGTGCTCGCTCGAGGCAATGTGGAAACGTGGCGAAAGTGCGATGTGGACCAAACTCCATAAAAAAAGAGACCAACCCGGGCCTGTTGGTATTATTTTATAGAAGAAAACTCCGTGAGCACCTGAGTCAAGACTCGAACACAAGTGGGCTAGCTGCGAACTCCCGCGCCTTGTCATCTGGGCTACGCTCTGTTCTCAGACCAAAATCCATGACCCTACAATTCTTGGAGGATCTAAAAAAACAATTCTTCTGGACCGCAGTGCATAGCAGGCACGAAAGGGACTGGGAGTTCGGCTTGCAGTCCCGAATAGCCATGTTGTACATGTTTGATCTCGTACTCCCAAAAACTTGCTAAAATTTGGCAAACGGGTAAAGCATTGTGCGTAGTGATGGTGGCACGTCTGCTTGCTCTGGCGCCAAATTAAGCACGCTTGGAGACAGATCCATTCATCGTCTATCTACCGTGGTCCGCCGACATGACAGGAGAGGAGGGCGAGCGTCGCTGTTTGCCAGACAAAGAGAGTGCGACCGCTCCGGCGTGTACGTGGGGGCTGAGCTGAGCACTCGATCGACGATGCTGACGGCCGGCACTGTCGCCGTCGCCGTCGCCGGCTCCCTTCGCTGTGGAGTGGAGCCTGCCTCCCCCAAGGTAGGAGTGCTACAGATACAGAGAGAGACAGAAACGTACCACCAGCTTGATTCAGACGTTGGGTGCACCTCAGATCCTACGAGTGTTCCGTCCGTGAAGATAGATTACACATATCGATCAACGGCGTACCACACGCCTGTGCCGACAAATCCATGGCCCGTGCTGTCTTTGTGTTATCTGAATTTTTTGACGGAGAGGACAAGACAGCAAGGCATGCCTGGAACCTGCAGGGGAGTACAGTGGGATTTGTTCTCCATGCCGGCCTGCTCAGATGTCAGTGGGCCAGACCACCGTCCTGGCTCGGCGTGAAACAACAGCACAGTCTTCCCTAAAAAAAACAGCACAGTCTACTCTGGCGGTTTTGTCACTCGACGTAACGGGCATTCCGTGGCGTGAAACACAAGCACGTTTGACCGACTATCAGCCAAGCCAAGACAAGATCTCACAAAAACAAGACGAAAAGGCTCGCTTGCTTTTCACGGACGACTACTCTCAGGACAGGAGCCAATCGCAGTGGCCTGAGCCTGACCACCGGCCGGGGCAGAAGAATACGGTCTGTCTAATTTGTTTTCATATACTTTTTCAGCGCTATTCTAAATTTCTGGCCACGTGAAAGAAAAAGACGATTCATGTCGTCCAATGCGCTGCAGCAGCAGCAGCAAGGAAAAAGTTGAGGCGAATGAATAATGGCGGGGCGCATCGGAGATTTGTACTTGAAAGTTGGTCATTGTATCATTAGGCTTGGCTCGGCGCTTGGAAGGGAGGCTACCGTGCCGCGTAAAGTGTTAAATTGATTAATGACGAAGATGGGTGGGGCAGGTCGCTTTGCTCGGCGGCAGCAAAGGGCGGATCGTGTCCCGGCGCTGGCCAGGAGATCGCTCGGCTTAGTTTAGTCCGCTCCCCGTACACCTGGCTCCTGCTCGATTACTTGGTGCGTCGTACAGTACAGTATCTCCCATGTAGTTTGTTTTTTGCATTGAATCTTCCATGTAGTTGACCTACGGCTACATCATATGGTATTTTAGTGAGTAGTATAATAGCAGCAAAAATGAGCTGGCCTGAATCGTTTGCTCGTGTCTAAGGCCAACTCCACCGCGCGACCCCAAATGGACGTCCGTTTTGCCCGGATTCTGTCCGTTTGGATAGGGCAATGGGGTCGTGTCCGGGCAGTTTTCGGGATGCGGTGGCTGCGCGCCCAGCGCGCGAACGCATCTTGTCCGTGTGCATATTTCCTTGCAAGTCGTTAACTTTTTTCATCATTTTTTTTGGTACATGATAATACATTATACATTTTGACTAGTAAAGTAAGGCCAAAGAAAACAAGAACCACAAGAAAACATTTAAGAAGATACCCAACTTCCATAACTGCTCCCTTGAGTTGGTTAGGGACTTCTCGATGCACTCATTATTGATATGTGGAGGAGGCTCGACGTTGCATCCTCCTTTCTTCTTCAAGCCAGAAGTCGATGTTGCTTCCTCACACCTAGTTTCGTGTCTGGCCTCTAATCTAGCAACAAGTGCACTTGTCTCACCTACAGCCCCTATGCTAGCTAAAATTGCACGAACATGTACTAAATTTCGCTCTATCGATATATCGATGTACTCTTCTTCCCAATACCAAAACTTGCATCCATTCTACACAATAAAATTTGAAGTTATCACAACTAGTCTAATCCAAGAGCACAAACCGAACTAAAAAGAACACATACCCCATCGTTTAAGCACTTGATGAACAACCATCCGGGATGTTCCGGCGTTGTAGACACGCGGCGCACGACCATCCTTGGGCAATGGTCGCACTTAATGAGTGGCAACGGTGCGCCGACGAGCTTTTGGGCAAGCACCGAGCCCGGCTGACCGCCATTCGTGTATCTGCCGGCGGACCACCGACGGTGCAGATTCGAGCGGCTAGAGGACGAGCCACTGTCTGCATGTGGCCTTGCGGCCCTACCAGGCCCTTTCGGCGAGGTGCCCGGCCAGTCCATGGCGCGACCCGGCCTTCCACAGCCGGGCAAGCTCAAGACCGACCGGATCCGCCCCAAATCCGGCTGGCGGATGCGCAAACCAGGTGGCCGTGGTTGGGTAGCTCGGCGGCGCCGAGGGGAAGGGGCTGGGCGAGCGCGCGTCCAAGCTGCACGACCGCAATGGCAGCGGCGGCGGCGGCGACGGCGAGGGAAAGAGTGCAGAAGAGTGGAGTGGGATGCGACCGGAGGGAGGGAGGGGGACGGATAGAAAAAGGCCCGCCTGTGCCACCGACGGGCGGGCCAAGGGAGGACATGCGCAGACGGCCGCCGCGTCCGCGTGGTGTCTGTTTCACCCCAAAAGCGGAAAACTTGGGCCGCGGATGGGTCAAAAGCGGACACAAAACGGACAAAAGTCTGTTTGCTTCCGCGCGCTGGGTCGTCCGGCTTGTTCCTTTTACCTCAAACGGACGGGGCCGGACAGGATGAGGTCACGCGGTGGAGTTGGCCTAACCTGGCGTCGCTGTACTCTCGTGCCCAGGTGGGTTGTAGGGCGCTCTGAAATGGTCATTCTGCGTCGTGCGCCCCATTTCGCCCAGCCTGGCGTCAGAACCGGTGGTGTAAAACTGACAGCCTGACGACGGCTTAAACAACAAACCGGCCGGTTTACTGAACGCGTGAAGATGAGATGCAGCGGACATCCCGAGACTTACGAGTGGCGCCCGTCCTTGTCCGCGCCAATGATGCCAGTGCCCCCAACCGATCGACCCATTTGATCGGCATGATCGGATTTTTCTCAACAAATATATTTGCACCATCTACCATAGCTTTTTAGATTGCGCAAATGAAGCTAGAATTCACGCCGGCATCATGACATCATGCCAAATAAACGCCTCCCAGCCATAGTTCACGTCGCCATACATGCCAACATACAAAAAATCGTTTGTCGTGTTAAAAAAAGATCCACACGTCCGGTCGACTGGACGTTAGCTAACGTACTTCTTTCGCCTCACGTCTGTTTTTTCTGGCGATCCCACCACTTCTCCCATTCCTTTTATTTTCTGGTGTGGTAGAAAAAACGTGATAAAAATATTGTAGGAGTGGGAGTCAAACTCACTACCTCTTGGTCCATCGTCACTTGTCATATCCACCTGGTCTAATTTCAACTTGTGATTACAAAGAAGATATAAATATTTATACTGGTACATACGCGACTAGAAGAACAAGCCATTTTCCTTTTATTTCTTTTTACCAATTTTTCTTCCCTTTTGTACACAATAATTCGTGCATCATAGACCTGATAATTCATGCACCGCTGTAACATTTTGATCGTAGGTAAAAATTGTTGTAATACACCCCGATAGCTTATCTATAAAAGAGTGGGGTAATTATACGTCAAGAACCTGACAACTCACTCATAAACACCGTGGTAACTATTGACCCGAAGAAAAAAATGTTGTTGTAACACATCCCGAAAACTTATCTGTAAAAAGAGCATGGTAATTTATACGCTATGAATCAGATAACTCACGCACAAACACCGCGGTAATGTTTTTGACCATAGGATTTTTTTTGTAACACACGCCAATAACTCTCTATAAAGAGCATGGTAATATATACGCCACGAACCTGATAACTCACTCACAAACACTGCGGTAACTTTGGGCCCAGAGAAAAAATTATTTTTTATTTGTGGGAGAAAAAGTTATCTCCCCCCGTGCCAAAGTTATTTCCTCCCTTGCGCTGACCTTCTCTTTTAAAAACTTGGAACAAATGGTTTTGTGCGATGTGTGAGTTACCATGCTATTCACACAAAAGCTATCGAGGGGATGTTTCATCAACTCCCCGCCACCCCCCGTGCCAAAGTTATCAGGACCGGGGCCCATAAGTTATCAGGTCTAGATTTGTGAGTTATCATGATATTGACACAAAATCTACCGAGGGGATATTTCATCAACTTACCCCCCCCCCCCCCCCCCCCCGCCAAAGTTACCAGGATGGGGTTCATAAGTTATGAGGTCTGCGATGTGTGAGTTATCATGCTATTCACACAAAAGTTCATCAACTCCCCCCCCCCCCCCCTCGATCGCCAAAGTTATAAGGGCTGGGGTACATAAGTTATCAAGTCTGTAATGTGTGAGTTATCATGCTATTCATAGAAAAGTTATCGGGGGATATTTGATCAACTCCCCCCCCCCCACCCGGTCGCTGAAGTTACCAGGACCTTGGTGCATAAGTCATCAGGTATCCGATGTGTGAGTTACCATGCTATTCATAAGTGTATGTTTACATTAGTTTTTTTGGGTCAAAAAAGCTACTACGATATTTGTACGTAAGCTATCAGGTTTGTGGTGCGTATAATTATCAGGCTCATTAGGGAGAATTTACCGAGGTATGACAAACGAGAGAAAGACCGTTGTTCAAATTCTATAGGATGAAACATTTATTTCTCTAGAAAAAATTCATCAATACAACAAAGAGACAAGTGGAGTATAAAACACGTTGCATCGGTCATTTTAGATACTTGGAGCAAATGGTTTTGTCTCCTCGTTAAAGGCGTTGTGGTCTTTCTTTCTCGCTCTCATTTACTTAGGTAGAAATACCAGTTAATCTGGATTTAAAAACTTGGAGCAAATGGTTTTGTATGGTGAATAAGAACCAAAAATGGTACAGTGCAAGGCAGGAGAAAAAACAGACATATGTTTGTTAGTGCAGTAGAAAGAGAAGGTCAAATTGTTAAACTTGCTGTACGTGACAACAATAGCAAAATAGCTCAGTTGGTCAGCAAGATGTCCTGTAGCTAGAGCGACCAGAGTTTGAATCCTGGCAACGTAGTGGGTATTTATTTTTCTCTGCCGCGGGAAAGAGAACGTCACGAGCTATCAATGCGAAATCGAGAGAACAAACACAGCCACGCGATCAGGATCCGACGAAGCTCGGGTCGTGCGGATCTGTTGCAATCTGCCAGTCGGCAGGATTTTAGCATTTCACGCCAAATAAACGCCTCCCAGCCACAGTTCACGTCGCCATACATGCCAACATACAAAAAATCGTTTGTCGTGTTAAAAAAAAAAGATCGTTTGTCGGCCAGAGTTCATGTTGGCATACATGTCAGCATACAAAAAATCGTGGCTAGTCACCCCTCGAAGATCAACTCTCTTCGGGATCGTATGCTTGGCCACCTTCGAAGATCAACTCTCTTCGGGATCATATGCTTGGTCACCCTTTAAAATAAACTCCTCCATGTATTCATTGTAGTGGGCCGTGTCGTCCGTCATCAGCAAAAAGGTGCGGGCATTTGGAAAATTGCTCGTGGGGGATCTTCTGCCACCACGGGCACTGCCGACATGAATTCACCCATTTCTAGCGAGCCATCCCGAGACGACGTGGCAAAGCGGGTCGCAGACGGGTTGTGTTGAGAAAGGAACCCATATGTTGTCAAGCTATGCGGCAACTCTGGGCGCGGTGGGCGGGCAGCCGACGAGCCCGTGCTCGCCTCGGCCGAAGTGGCGACAACAAGAATGCTCGGCTCGCTGCGGAACCCTAGCACGGCCTTGGCAACGAGGGCATCACGCTCCGGAACGACGACCTGGCATTTAGCAGCTACGGCTAGGGCGGCGACCTCATCGGCTTCCTTTTTCTCCGCCTCCTTCCTCCGGGCAGGCCTTTTCATCGTCTCGGCGGCCGTCACCTACAAGGTGCGCACCTTCTTCGAGTTCTTTGGGCGCACAACTCAGGCAACCACGCCGTGGACAGTGGCCGCCGCGAAGGGGGCGACGACGGGGTTGGGAGTGTCGGCCATGGCGGGAAGGCGGGAGGGTTTTGTAAGAGAGTGGATGGAATGGTGCCTACCTGTGCCACAGATGGACAGACCGGTGGGAGGACGCCATGGACGCCTTTTGCGTGTTCGCGCGAAAGAAAACTCGACCCAAATTTGGTTCCGAAATGGGTCTAAACAAACGAAAATGGACATTCGTCCGTTTGTGTCGGCGTGTTGGGCCATGTTTTTTGTCCGACGGGCTGCATACGAATGGCAGGTGGACAAAAGGTTGGGGCGTTGTAGGTGGCCTAGCACCAACCCATTTGCTTCTCGAGCGTCTATTTGGGTCGAAACGGTCAGAAATCGCGGCCCAACGCGTCGACACAAACAGAGGAGTGTCTGTTTTTCGTCCGCCTGCGACCCATTTTCGGCCCAAATTCGGGCCGGGTTTGTGTAGGCACAGACGCACGCGTCGCCCACCCTTGTCCTCCCCCTGCCCCACCCGATAGTGGAACATCCACCCTCTTCTCCCAAAACCCTCCTGCCCCTCCCCCCGCCCATTCGCCATGGCGGACGCGCCAGTCCCCACCACCGCCTTACGGTTGCCACGGTTGACATAGTGGGCGCCGCACCTGTGCGTGCAAAGAAGCCCAGGAAGGTACGCACGCCGGAGGAGACGACCAAGGAGACATCCAAGAGGGTTGGCCAGAGGGCCAAAGAGGTGGAGAAAAAAAGCAGCCGCCACCGCCATTACGCAACAGCAGGTCACCGTTACGTTGCAGAAAACAAGGCCCTCGTTGCCAAGGCCACGCAGCAGGCCCTCATCATGATAGGGTTCCCACGCGGTGAGCTGACCACTCTTGCCGCCTGATACGTCTCCAACGTATCTATAATTTTTGATTGTTCCATGCTATTATATTATCTGTTTTGGATGTTTAATGGGCTTTAATATGCTATTTTATATTATTTTTGGGACTAACCTATTAACTGAGGGCCCAGTGCCAGTTTCTTTTTTTGTGTGACTATTTTAGAGTTTTGCAGAAAAGGAATACCAAACGGAGTCCAAACGGAATGAAACCTTCGCGATGATCTTTCTTGGACCAAAAGCAAACCAGAGGACTTGGAGATGAAGCCAGAGACGCAATGAGGAAGCCACGAGGTAGGAAGGCACGCCTAGGGGGGTAGGTGTGCCCCCACCCTCGTGGCTCCCCTGACCTAGTTCCTTCGCCTATATATACTCTTATACCCTAAAAACATCCAGGAGAGCCACGAAACCACTTTTCCACCGCCGCAACCTTCTGTTCCTGTGAGATCCCATCTTGGGGCCTTTTCCGGCGTCCTGCCGGAGGAGGATTCGATCGCGGAGGGCCTCTACATTAACACCATCACCTCTCCGATGAAGCGTGAGTAGTTTACCACAGACCTTTGGGTCCATAGTTATTAGCTAGATGGCTTCTTCTCTCTCTTGGATTCTCAATACCAAGTTCTCCTCGATGTTCTTGGAGATCTATTCGATGTAATACTCTTTTGTGGTGTGTTTGCTGATATCCGATGAATTGTGGATTTATGAACAAGATTGCTAGTGAGTTTTGTGCACTAGATTATCTTTATGAAGTTTTGCTTGAAATTCGTGAATCTGAAAATTGTGATGAAGAATTTTATGAAGAGATTCACGAGAGCTCCTTGAATAAAAAGCATGATTGCAATGACTTTAATATAAATTATATTGATGTCAATTATGCTAAAAATATGCAAAACCCTAAGCTTGGTGATGCTAGTTTTGCTATGTCCACTACTTGTTGCAATGATCATGATTGGGGTGATTCTTCTTATGATATGGAAAATTTATTAAAGCCCCATGATGAATATGAGATTGATAATAATGTTTGCAATAATATTGAAAGTGGGTTTGGAAGAGCGTCAACTTTAGATCCCACATATTTGGAGAATGTTCGATCTTATGAAATTTTTGATAAAAGTGGGTTTGGAGAGGTCATGACTTTAGTTAATGTTAATCCCACTATTTTGGAAGAGTGTCAACTTCCCATGCATGTGGATCATGTTGAGAATATGTTATGTGATAGCTATTTTGTTGAATTTGCTTATGGTCCTACATGTAATTATTATGAGAGAGGAAAATATGGTTGTAGAAATTTTCATGTTACTAAATTACCTCTCTTCATGTTAAGATTGTTATCGTCTCTTTCTTTTTCTTTGCATATGCTAGATCTTGCTTGTCTTGCTAATTTGTTTTCCTATAAAATCCTATGCATAGGAAGTATGTTAGACTTAGATCTGTTTTTAACATGCTACATGATTCTCTCCTTGTGTTTCAATTGCTATCTTTCATGTGAGCATCATTAAAATTATCAATGCCTAGCTAAGGGCGTTAAACGATAGCGCTTGTTGGGAGGCAACCCAATTTTATTATTGTTCTTTGCTTTTTGCTCCTATTTAGTTATAATTAATTCATCTAGCCTCTGGTTAGATGAGGTTTTATGTTTTAATTAGTGTTTGTTCCAAGTAGAACCTTTGGGAAGACTTGGGTGAAGTCAATGCGATCTTGCTGTAAAAAACTGAAACTTTTGCGCTCACGAGAATAGATGTATTTTTTTTACAGAAGAGTACTTTTAGGTTGATTATTTTTGCATAAGATTAATACAAAAATTACTCAACCCCACAAATTTATTTCAGAATTTTTGGAGTTACAGAAGTATTCTAAAGTTATAGATTACTACAGATTGTTCTGTTTTTTACAGATTCTTTTTTTCGTGTGTTGTTGGCTTATTTTGATGAATCTATGAGTAGTATGGGGGGGTATGAACCATAGAGAAGTTGGAATACTGTAGGTTTTACACCAATATAAATAAAGAATGAGTTCACAACAGTACCTTAAAGTGGTGATTTATTTTCTCATACTAACGGAGCTCATGAGATTTTCTGTTGAAGTTTTGTGTTATGAAGTTTTCAAGATTCGGGTAAGGATTTGATGGACTTTGGAATAAGGAGTGGCAAGAGCCTAAGCTTGGGTATGCCCAAGGCACCCCAAGGTAAATTTTAAGGATAACCAAAAGCCTAAGATTGGGGATGCCCCAGAAGGCATCCCCTCTTTCGTCTTCGTCTATCGGTAACTTTACTTGAGGTTATATTTTTATTCACCACATGATATGTATTTTTCTTGGAGCGTCTTGTATGATTTGAGTCTTTGCTTTTTAGTTTCCCACAATCATCCTTGCTTTACACACCTTTTGGTAGAGACACACATGAATTGTGATTTATTAGAATACTCTATGTGCTTCACTTATATCTTTTGAGCTAGACAATATTGCTCTAGTGCTTCACTTATATCTTTTGAGCTAGACAATATTGCTCTAGCGCTTCACTTATATCTTTTTAGAGCATGGCGGTGGCTTTATTTTATAGAAATTGATGAACTCTCAAGCCTCACTTATATTATTTTGAGAGTCTTTTAGAACATCATGGTAATTTGCTTTGGTTATTAAATTAGTCCTAATATGATGGGCATCCAAGATGGGTATAATAAAAACTTTCATATAAAGTGCATGAATACTATGAGAAGTTTGATTCTTTATGATTGTTTTGAGATATGAAGATGGTGATATTAGAGTCATGCTAGTAGAGTAGTTGTGAATTTGAGAGATACTTGTGTTAAAGTTTGTGATTCCCGTAGCATGCATGTATGGTGAACCGTTATGTGATGAAGTTGGAGCATGATTTATTTATTGATTGTCTTCCTTACGAGTGGTGGTCGGGGACGAGCGATGGTCTTTTCATAACAATCTATCCCCCTAGGAGCATGCGTGTAGTACTTTGTTTCGACAACTAATATTTTTTTTCAATAAGTATGTGAGTTCTTTATGACTAATGTTGAGTCCATGGATTATTGATACGTCTCCAACGTATCTATAATTTTTGATTGCTCCATGCTACTTTATCTACTGTTTTAGGCAATATTGGGCTTTATTATCCACTTTTGTATCATTTTTGGGACTAACCTATTAACCGTAGGCCCAGCCCAGATTTGCTGTTTTATGCCTATTTCAGTGTTTCGAGGAAAAGAAATATCAGACGGAGTCAAAACGGAACGAAATCAACTGGAGAAGTTAATTTTGGAAGGAAATCAACCTGATGGGCTTGGAGTGCACATTAGGGGAGTCCCGGGCTGCCCACGAGGGTGGGGGGGGGGGGCGCCCCCGCCCCCTGGGCGTGTCCCCCTACCTCGTGAGCACCTCGGAGGTCCACCGACGTACCCCTTGCACCCATATATACCTACGTACCCTAAAACTTCCAGAACAGAAGATAGATCGGGAGTTCCGCCGCCGCAAGCCTCTGTAGTCACCAAAAACCAATCGGGACCCTGTTTCGGCACCCTGCCGGAGGGGGATCCCATCATCGGAGTCCATCTTCATCATCCCGGTGCTATCCATGACGAGGAGGGAGTAGTTCACCCTCGGGGCTGAGGGTATGCACGAGTAGCTATGTGTTTGATCTCTCTCTCTCTCTCTCATGTTCTCTCTCGTGTTCCTCTATGGCACGATCTTGATGTATCTCGAGCTTTGCTATTGTAGTTGGATCTTATGATGTTTCTCCCCCTATACTCTCTTGTGATGAATTGAGTTTCCCCTTTGAAGTTATCTTATCGGATTGAGTCTTTTATGAGAACACTTGATGTATGTCTTGCGTGGGATAACCGTGGTGACAATGGGTTATTCTATTGATCCACTTAATGTATGTTTTGGTGATAAACTTGCGGGTTTGGTGACACTTGGGAACCTATGCATAGGGGTACATTCTTGACTCTCCGGTAGTAGCTTTGGGACACTCTTTGAAGTACTTTTATGTTGGTTGGATGAATATGAGATTGTGTGATGCATATCGTATAATCATGCCCACTGATACTTGAGGTGACAATGGAGTATCTAGGTGACATTAGGGTTTTGGTTGATTTGTGTCTTAAGGTGTTATTCTAGTATGAACTCTTTAATAGATCGATCTGAAAGAATAACTTTGTGGTGGTTTCGTACCCGACCATAATCTCTACGTTTGTTCTCTGCTATTAGTGGCTTTGGAGTGACTCTTTGTTGCATGTTGAGGTCTTGTCATATGTTCTATCTATGTTATTATTGTTGAGAGAACTTGCACTAGTGAAAGTATGAACCCTAGGCCTTGTTTCCTATCATTGCAATACCGTTTACACTCACTTTTACCGCTCGTTACCTTGCTGTTTTTATTATTTCAGATTACAAAAACCTTTATCTACTATCTATTTTGCACTTGTATCTTCATCTCTTCGCCGAACTAGTGCACCTATACAATTTACCATTGTATTGGGTGTGTTGGGGACACAAGAGACTCTTTGTTATTTGGTTGCAGGGTTGTTTGAGAGAGACCATCTTCATCCTACGCCTCCTACGAATTGATAAACCTTAGGTCATCCACTTGAAGGAAATTTGTTACTGTCGTACAAACCTGTGCACTTGCGGGCCCAACAACGTATACAAGAAGAAGGTTGTGTAGTAGACATCAAGCTCATTTCTGGCGCCGTTGCCGGGGAGGCTAGGTAAAGGGCACTCACTCACACCCCGTCAACTAAGCTCATTTCTGGCGCCGTTGCCAGGGAGGTGAGTGCTTGAAGGTATATCTTTAGATCTTGCAATCGAATCTTTTTGTTTCTTGTTTTAGCACTAGTTTATTTTATAAAAGAAAACTACCAAAAAATGGAGTTGAGTTTGTCACATACGCTTCACCTTTTTAATATCTTTCGTGAGTATGATGGAAAGGATAATTGTGCTCAAGTGCTAGAAGAAGAAATCTATAAAATGTTTGGCACTAAATCTTTGAATGATGAGCATGATTGCAATGTTGTTAGTATGAATTACTTGAATATCCATGATGCTAATAATATGCAAAGCCACAAGCTTGGGGAAGCTATGTTTGATGAAGATGATATTTTTTGTCCCCCAAGCGTTGATGAGCAAATTTACTATGATGAAAGCATGCCTCCTATCTATGATGATTATTGTGATGACATGTATGCTTTAAAGAATGATGATAACCATGAAACGTGCCATCTTGATCTTAATTTTCAATCACATGATAGTTATTTTGTTGAGTTTGCTCCCACTACTACTCATAAGAAGAAATTTGCTTATGTTGAGAGTAGTAAATTTTCTATGCTTGTAGATCATGAAAAGAATGCTTTAGGTGCTGGTTATATTGTAGAATTCATTCATGATGCTACTGAAAATTATTATGAGAGAGGAACATATGCTTGTAGGAATTGCAATAATGTCAACTTTCCTCTCTATGTGCTTAAAATCTTGAAGCTATGCTTGTGTTACCTTCCTATGCTAGTTGATTATTGTTCTCATAAGTTGTTTGCTCACAAAATACCTATGCATAGGAAGTGGGTTAGACTTAAATGTGCTAGTTATATGCTTCATGATGCTCCCGTTATGTTTCAATCCTTATCTTTTATGTGAGCATCATTGTCATCATCATGCCTAGCTAGAAAGGCATTAAAGAAAAGCGCTTGTTGGGAGACAACCCAATATTTATCTTTACTATTTTTGTGTGTCCAGATGATTATGCTACTGTAGTAATCATGTTTTATAGTTTTTGTTTCAATAAAGTGCCAAGTGGAACCTTTGGGAAGACTTGGGTGAAGTTTATATGATCTTGCTGTGAAAAACAGAAACTTTAGCGCTCACGAGATTAGCTGCCCTTTTTTTTACCGGAGAGTGATTTTAGGTTGATTACTTTTAAAGATGATTAATAGACAAATTGCTCAGGTCCAGCAATTTATTTCATAATTTTTGGGGTTCCAGAAGTATACGTTTTATACAGATTACTACAGACTGTTCTGTTTTTGACAGATTCTGTTTTCTATGTGTTGTTTGCTTATTTTGATGCATCTATGGCTAGTATTAAGTGGTATGAACCATAGAGATGTTAGAATACAGTAGGTTTTACACCATTATGAATTTAGAATGAGTTCATTACAGTACCTAAGTGGTGGTTTTATTTTCTTATACTAACGGAGCTTACGAGTTTTGTGTGGTTGAAGTTTTCAAGTTTTGGGTAAGGATTCGATGGACTATGGAATAAGGAGTGACAAGAGCCTAAGCTTGGGGATGCCCAAGGCACCCCAAGGTAATATCCAAGGACAACTAAGAGCCTAAGTTTGGGGATGCCCCGGAAGGCATCCCCTCTTTCGTCTTCGTTCATCGGTAACTTTACTTGGAGCTATATTTTTATTCGCCACATGATATGTGTTTTGCTTGAAGCATCATTTTCTTTTGTTAGTATTTGCTTGCTGTTAGTTAGAATAATGTTTTGCCTCTTTAGTTTCAATAAAAAAAGTCAAGGATAGCCTTTGCCATGCTTATTTTGCTAGTATACATGTTGCTGTTTGAAAACAGAAAGTTTACCGCTGTTGCAGAAATTCCCTAGAAAGGTAAGAGCATGGTATAACGTTGAATCTTTTTGCATATTGAGATATGATAAATTTATTACAGTGGGAATTTTAGTTCATAATTTTTGGAGTCAGGGAAGTATTGATACTCTTGCATTCTTTACAGACTGTACTATTTTGGCAGATTGCTGTTATGGTTGCATTGTTTGCATATGTTTGCTTGTTTAATGATTCTATTTGAGGATAGGAGTATTAAATATATAGAGGCATTTAGTATTCAATGTGAAATAATAATTTTAGTGATTTGTTATAGTAGAAAATGATAAGGTTTTGCATTGGTTTATACTAACCTATCTCACGAGTTCTTGTTGAGTTTGTTGTGAATGAAGCTTTTGATAAAAAGAGAAACCATGATATGAGAGGAATTAAGGAGACACAAAAGTCCAATATTGGGGATGCCCAAGGCACCCCAAGATAATATTTCAAGAAGTCTTAAGCATCTAAGCTTGGGGATGCCCCGGTAGGCATCCCACCTTTCTTCTTCAACAACTATCAGTTAGTATCGGTTGAGCCTAAGTTTTTGCTTCTACACATGAGTTGTGCTATCCTTGCAATGTAGTTTTCTTTAGCTTTGCTTGCTGTTTGAATAAAGTATCAAGATCTGAAATTATTAATTGGGAGAGTCCTCACATATTTGCATAATTATTCGACTACTCAGTGATCTTCACTTATATCTTTCGGAGTAGTTTGTCGTTTGCTCTAGTACTTCACTTATATCTTTTAGAGCACAATGGTGGTTTTATTTTGAAGAAATATTTGATCTCTCATGCTTCACTTAGATTATTTTGAGAGTCGTTAATAGCATGGTAATTTTCTTAATATTAATATACTTGGTATTCAAGATATGTGAAACTTTCTTATGAGTGCGTTGAATACTAAGATAAGTTTGATGCTTGATAATTGTTTTGAGATATGGAGGTGATAATATCAAAGTCATGCTAGTTGGGTGATTATGAATTTAAAGAATGCTTGTGTTGAAGTTAGCAAGTCCCGTAGTATGCACGTATGGTTAAAGTTGTGTAACAAATTTGAAACATGAAGTGTACCTGGCTTGTGCATCCTTATGAGTGGCGGTCGGGGACGAGCGATGGTCTTTTCCTACCAATCTATCCACCTAGGATCATGCGCGTAGTAATTGATTTTTGATGACTTCTAAATTTTTGCAATAAATATATGAGTTCTTTTGACTAATGTTGAGTCCATAGATTATACGCACTTTTACCTTTCCGCCATTGCTAGCCTCTTCGGTACCTTGCATTGCCCTTTCTCACCTTGAGAGTTGGTGCAAACTTCGCCGGTGCATCCAAACCCCGTGATATGATACACTCTATCACACATAAACCTCCTTATATCTTCCTCAAAACAGCCACCATACCTACCTATTATGGCATTTCCATAGCCATTCCGAGATATATTGCCATGCAACTTCCACCATCATCATCATGACATACATTACTTTTGTCATATTGCCATTGCATGATCATGTAGTTGACATCGTATTTGTGGAAAATCCACCTTGCATTATTTTTCATACATGTCACTCTTGATTCATTGCACCATCCCGGTACACCGCCGGAGGCATTCATATAGAGTCATATCTTGTTCTAAGTTTCGAGTTGTAATCCTTATGTTGTAATCAATAGAAGTGTGATGATCATCACTATTAGAGCATTGCCCAAAGAAAAAAAAAGAAAAAAAAGAGAAAGGCCAAAAAAAGTAAAAAAAAGAAAGGCCCAAAAGAAAGAGAAAATAAAAAGGGCAATGCTACTATCTCTTTTTCCACACTTGTACTTCAAAGTATCACCTTGTTCTTCATGTAGTGAGTCTCATATATTGTGCTTCAAAGTAGGACCATGCTTTTCATGTAGAGAGTCTCATGTGTTATCACTTTCATATACTAGTGGGAACTTTTCATTATAGAACTTGGCTTTTATATTCCTATGATGGGCTTCCTCAAATGCCCTAGGTCTTCATGAGCAAGCAAGTGGGGTGCACACCCACTAGTTTTCTTTTGTTGAGCATTCATAGCTCTAGTGCATCCGTTGCATGGCAATCCCTACTCCTCATGTTGACATCAATTGATGGGCATCTCCATAGCCCGTTGATTAGCCTCGTCAACGTGAGACTTTCTCCTTTTTTGTCTTCTCCACACAATCCCCATCATCATATTCTATTCCACCCATAGTACTATATCCATGGCTCACGCTCATGTATTGCGTGAAGGTTGAAAAAGTTTGAGATTATTTAAGTATGAAACAATTGCTTGGCTTGTCATCGGGGGTATAGAAGTTGGGAACATCTTTGTGTGACAAAAATGAAGCATAGCCTAACTATATGATTTTGTAGGGATGAACTTTCTTTTGCCATGTTATTTTGAGAAGACATGATTGCTTTGATTAGTATGCTTGAAGTATTATTATTTATTATGTCAATATGAACTTTTGTCTTGAATCTTTCGGATCTGAATATTCATACCACAATTAAGAAGATTTACATTGAAATTATGCCAAAGTATCACTCCACATCAAAAATTCTTTTTTATCATTTACCTACTCGAGGACGAGCAGGAATTAAGCTTGGGGATGCTTGATACGTCTCCAATGTATCTATAATTTTTGATTGCTCCATGCTACTTTATCTAGTGTTTTAGGCAATATTGGGCTTTATTATCCACTTTTATATTATTTTTGGGACTAACCTATTAACCGGAGGCCCAACCCAGATTTGCTGTTTTATGCCTATTTTAGTGTTTCGAGGAAAAGGAATATCAGACGGAGTCAAAACGGAACGAAATCAACTGGAGAAGTTAATTTTGGAAGGAAACAACCTGATGGGCTTGGAGTGCACGTCAGGGGAGTCCCGGGCTTCCCACGAGGGTGGGGGGCGCGCCCCCGCCCCCTGGGCGTGCCCCCCTACCTCGTGAGCACCCTGGAGGTCCGCCAACATACCCCATGCACCCATATATACCTATGTACCCTAAAACTTCCAGAACAGAAGATAGATCGGGAGTTCCGCCGCCGCAAGCCTCTGTAGCCACCAAAAACCAATCGGGACCCTATTCTGGCACCCTGCCGGAGGGGGATCCCATCACCGGAGTCCATCTCCATCATCCCGGGGCTATCCATGACGAGGAGGGAGTAGTTCACCCTCGGGGCTGAGGGTATGTACTAGTAGCTATGTGTTTGATCTCTCTCTCTCTCTCTCTCTCTCGTGTTCTCTCTCGTGTTCCTCTATGGCACGATCTTGATGTATCCCGAGCTTTGCTATTGTAGTTGGATCTTATGATGTTTCTCCCCCTCTACTCTCTTGTGATGAATTGAGTTTCCCCTTTGAAGTTATCTTATCGGATTGAGTCTTTTATGAGAACACTTGATGTATGTCTTGCGTGGGATAACCGTGGTGCCAATGGGTTATTCTATTGATCCACTTGATGTATGTTTTGGTGATCAACTTGCGGGTTTCGTGACACTTGGGAACCTATGCATAGGGGTTGGCACACGTTCTTGACTCTCCAGTAGTAGCTTTGGGGCACTCTTTGAAGTACTTTTATGTTGGTTGGATGAATCTGAGATTGTGTGATGCATATCATATAATCATGCCCATGGATACTTGAGGTGACAATGGAGTATCTAGGTGACATTAGGGTTTTGGTTGATTTGTGTCTTAAGGTGTTATTCTAGTACGAACTCTTTTATAGATTGATCCGAAAGAATAACTTTGTGGTGGTTTCGTACCCGACCATAATCTCTATGTTTGTTCTCCGCTATTAGTGGCTTTGGAGTGACTCTTTGTTGCATGTTGAGGGCTTGTCATATGTTCTATCTATGTTATTATTGTTGAGAGAACTTGCACTAGTGAAAGTATGAACCCTAGGCCTTGTTTCCTATCATTGCAATACCGTTTATGCTCACTTTTACCGCTTGTTACCTTGCTGTTTTTATTATTTCAGATTACAAAAACCTTTATCTACTATCTATTTTGCACTTGTATCTTCATCTCTTCGCCGAACTAGTGCACCTATACAATTTACCATTGTATTGGGTGTGTTGGGGACACAAGAGACTCTTTGTTATTTGGTTGCAGGGTTGTTTGAGAGAGACCATCTTCATCCTACGCCTCCTACAGATTGATAAACCTTAGGTCATCCAGTTGAGGGAAATTTGCTACTGTCCTACAAACATGTGCACTTGCAGGCCCAACAACATCTACAGGAAGAAGGTTGTGTAGTAGACATCAAGCTCATTTCTGGCGCCGTTGCCGGGGAGGCTAGGTAAAGGGCACTCACTCACACCCCGTCAACTAATCTCATTTCTGGCGCCGTTGCCGGGGAGGTGAGTGCTTGAAGGTATATCTTTAGATCTTGTAATCGAATCTTTTTGTTTCTTGTTTTAGCACTAGTTTATTTTATAAAAGAAAACTACCAAAAAATGGAGTTGAGTTTGTCACATACGCTTCACCTTTTTAATATCTTTCGTGAGTATGATGGAAAGGATAATTGTGCTCAAGTGCTGAAGAAGAAATCTCTAAAATGTTTGGCACTAAATCTTTGAATGATGAGCATGATTGCAATGTTGTTAGTATGAATTGCTTGAATATCATGTAGTTGACATTGTATTTGTGGCAAAGCCACCATTCATAATTTTTTCATACTTGTCACTCTTGAATAATTGAACATCCCGGTACACCACCGGAGGCATTCACATAGAGTCATATTATGTTCTAAGTATTAAGTTGTAAGTAAATAAAAGTATGATGATCTTCATTATTTGATCATTGTCCCATGTGAGGAAAGGATGATGGAGACTATGATTCCCCCACAAGTCAGGACGAGACTCGGACGAAAAAAAGAGGCCATAAAAAAAGAGAAGGCCCAAATAAAAAAATGAGAGAAAAAGAGAGAGTGGACTATGTTACTATCCTTTTTCCACACTTGTGCTTCAAAGTAGAACCATGATCATCATGATAGAGAGTCTCCTATGTTGTCACTTCCATATACTAGTGGGACTTTTCATTATAGAACTTGGGTTGTATATTCCAATGATGGGCTTCCTCAAAGTGCCCTAGGTCTTCGTGAGCAAGCTAGTTGGATGCACACCCACTTAGTTTCTTTTTGAGCTTTCATAAACTTATAGCTCTAGTGCATCCGTTGCATGGCAATCCCTACTCAATCACATTGATATCTATTGATGGGCATCTCCATAGCCTGTTGATACGCCTAGTTGATGTGAGACTATCTTCTCCTTTTTGTCTTCTCCACAACCACCATTATATTCCACCTATAGTGCTATATCCATGGCTCACGCTCATGTATTGGGTGAAGATTGAAAAAGTTTGAGAACATCAAAAGTATGAAACAAATTGCTTGGTGTCATTGGGGTTGTGCATGATTAAATATTTTGTGTGATGAAGATAGAGCATAGCCAGATTATATGATTTTGTAGGGATAGCTTTCTTTGGCCATGTTATTTTGAGAAGACATGATTACTTTGTTAGTATGCTTGAAGTATTATTGTTTTTATGTCAATATTAAACTTTTGTCTTGAATCTTTCGGATCCCAACATTCATGCCACAATAAAGAAAATTACATTGATAAATATGTTAGGTAGCATTCCACATCAAAAATTCTGTTTTTATCATTTACCTACTCAAGGACGAGCAGGAATTAAGCTTGGGGATGCTTGATATGTCTCCAACATATCTATAACTTTTTATTGTTCCATGCTATTATATTATCTGTTTTCAATGTTTAATGGGCTTTAATATGCTCTTTCATATTATTTTTGGGACTAACCTATTAACCGGGGGCCCAGTGCCAGTTTATGTTTTTTTGCCTATTTTAGAGTTTTGCAGAAAAGGAATACCAAACGGAGTCCAAATGGAATGAAACCTTTGTGATGATTTTTCTTGGACCGAAAGCAAACCAGAAGACTTGGAGATGAAGTCGGAGACACAATGAGGAAGCCACAAGGTAGGAGGGCGCGCTCAAGGGGTAGGCGCGCCCCCACCCTCATGGGCCCCTCGTGGCTCCCCTGACCTAGTTCCTTCGCCTATATATACCCTTATACCCTAAAAACATTCAGGAGAGCCACTCAACCACTTTTCCACCGCCGCAACCTTCTATACCCGTGAGATTATAGTAAGGATGGCCACCACTGTAGATAGCAACAGATGGTTCCGGAGAAGTGCTTCATCTGTATGCTCTACACAATAAGCCTCCTGAGAAAGGTTGGTACTCGCCCACTGATTTCATCCATATGATTTGAGCTTTGTCATCTCTATTGGTGTTGTTCTACTGTTTATATACTGTCGTGAAAAAGTGGTATTGTCCTTGAGAAGTGCTTCATCTGAGTTGTTTTAAATATTTCCTTTCCTTTTTTTGAGCAAACATGGATGCTAGCATTTAGTTGTCCTCTTGTCTTTGCACAACAGGATCATCTTCCTCTGAAGAAGAATATGGACTACGTGAAGTGACTAGTTCCGATTATGCCAGTATGAAGAAGCCATGTCTATCTTATCATCAGAAGGAGCAGTTGAAGGATGGTTACATTACTCCCCACAAGACCAAACTAACTTCAGCTCAGAAGGACTGACAAATCTCCATTTTTTTTGTTTTGATGCGTGAGTACAATGTTGTTCTAGGATTCTTTCTGGTGAGTTCCATTTTCTAAAAGTGTGCTCTACATGGACCATGTAGGTGCCTGTTTAAACTGTCAATTCACAGTACAGTTTGCTTTATACTAATCACTTTTTTTGTATTTGTGCAAACAAGGGTGCTTAGCTTGATTTCAATGGGAACTGCACAAAATGTTCATGAATACATCGAATCATTCATTTCCACCATAAGAAAGGAGGTGCCGATAAGTTCAAGGCATTGCAACATATAAGGGCGAAATCATACAAGCTACGCGTGAATTTGGTTGATTTTGGTGGAACTGCACAAAAAGAACAGCTGTTTTATTTAGCACGAGGTGCCATGTCAATGTCCGAACTGATGGCAAACCCTGCCCATTCCACAATTGTAGGCATTTGATATTTTGGAATGGGACAACCTTGTCAAATTTTGCTCATTGATTTTCATAGGCATTTAATATTTTGGAATGGGACAACCTTGTAAAATTTTGCTCATTGATTTTAGCAAGACATGCGTTTGATATTTTCGAATGGGACGCCCTTTACTGTTAGCAGCGTCGATCAATTTTTTCTTTATTCTTTAGTTGTGAAGTAAATATTGCCTCTGACATGTGAGTCACTGAGATGCATGATACGTCTCCAACGTATCTACTTTTCCAAACACTTTTGCCCTTGTTTTGGACTCTAACTTGCATGATTTTAATGAAACTAACCCGGACTGACGCTGTTTTCAGCAGAACTGCCATGTTGTTGTTTTATGTGTAGAAAAGAAAAGTTCTCGGAATGTCCTGAAAATCCATGGAGGCACTTTTTGGAATTAATAAGAATTTCTGGGCGAAAGAAATACACCAGGGGGCCCAGGGCCTATCAACGAGACAGGGGGGCGCCCCCCCTGTAGGGCGCGCCCCCTATCTCGTGGGCCCCCTGGACCTCCACCGACCTCAACTCCAACTCCATATATTTCGTCTTGGGGAGAAAAAAATCAGAGAGAAAGTTTCATCGCGTTTTACGACACAGAGCCGCCGCCAAGCCCTAATCTCTCTCGGGAGGGCTGATCTGGAGTCCGTTCGGGGCTCCGGAGAGGGGGATTCGTCGCCGTCGTCATTATCAAGCATCCTCCATCACCAATTCCATGATGCTCACCGCAGTGCGTGAGTAATTCCATCGTAGGCTTGCTGGACGGTGATGGGTTGGACGAGATTTACCATGTAATCAAGTTAGTTTTGTTAGGGTTTGATCCCTAGTATCCACTATGTTTTGAGATTGATGTTGCTATGACTTTGCTATGCTTAATGCTTGTCACTAGGGCCCGAGTGCCATGATTTCAGATCTGAACCTATTATGTTTTCATGAATATATGTGTGTTGTTGATCCTATCTTGCAAGTCTATAGTCACCTATTATGTGTTATGATCCGACAACCCCGAAGTGACAATAATCGGGATACTTCTCGGTGATGACCGTAGTTTGAGGAGTTCATGTATTCACTATGTGCTAATGCTTTGTTCCGGTTCTCTATTAAAAGGAGGCCTTAATATCCCTTAGTTTCCGCTAGGACCCCGCTGCCACGGGAGGGTAGGACAAAAGATGTCATGCAAGTTCTTTTCCATAAGCACGTATGACTATTTACAGAATACATGCCTACATTACATTGATTAACTGGAGCTAGTTCTGTGTCACCCTATGTTATAGCTATTACACGAGGAATCGCATTCGACATAATTATCCATCACTGATCCATTGCCTACGAGCTTTTCATATATTGTTCTTCGCTTATTTACTTTTCCGTTGCTACTGTTACAACTACTACAAAACCCCAAAAACATTTATCTTTACTTTTGCTACCGTTACCTTTATTATCATACCACCTTTGCTACTAAATACTTTGTTGCAGATACTAAGTTATCCATGTGTGGTTGAATTGACAACTCAACTGCTAATACTCAAGAATATTCTTTGGCTCCCCTTGTGTCGAATCAATAAATTTGGGTTGTACTTCACCCTCGAAAGCTGTTGCAATCCCCTCACTTGTGGGTTATCAATGCATAATCATCGATTGTTTTGAATGTTCTCTATGAACCCTGTCTGTTTGATTGCAATGTACAAAAACGCTAAAAAGTTGCTCAAAATCTTTGTACTCCTTCTGTTCCTTTTTACTCCGCACATTGTGGAAGTGCATACTTTTTTCTATCAGATTGGTCAAAGTAGAGATACTTTGACTGCAGACAAAACTTGTATGCAGACTAGAAAGGATCGGAGGGAGTACATGTGAAACTGCTGCAAACGAGGTGATCACCCTGGGAATAATGCTAGTACGTATTGTTTTGCATGTTCATCCAATGCCAGTGATACAGGAATTCGAACTAATCGAAATAAATTCATATAAACATCCCGGATTTCATTACATTTCATACATTCTTCAACTAAAAAGGGGTGCGCTGGAGGTATAATTAATTAACCGAAGCTACCCACCTGTGTCCCGCTGAGCTGAACAGAAGCTTCAGTGACTTAACTGCAGGTGCTGTTGCGTAACTGACATGTGGCCTGTTGGGCCCACGTTCAGTCAGCCAACTACACCAGCAGTTAAGTAGAAGCAGCGTTCTTCTCCAACACAACTCTCTGACTCCACGTAGCTGCCAAGAAGCTAACCAGTCGTCAATGGTCAACCCGCCTAGCTTGGCTTCAACCGGAGGGTAGCAGCGGTGGCCTTACTTGGACCCAAGCTACGGCGACCTACCGTGTTCTACTCTTCCTCGTTTTTTGTGTGGTGCGGCCTCGTTGGCAGCGAGGCAGGGCCTCGGCGGAGCCGGCGATGTCCTCTATGTCATTGCCGGTGGGCAGCACCTCGGCGAAGCGGTGGAAATCCTCCCCCTCATTGCCGGCAGGGTGGGGCCTCAGCTGAGCCGGTGATGTCCTTTGCCTCGTTGTTGGCGGGGCGGAGCTGATACGTCTCCAACATATCTATAATTTTTGATTGCTCCATGCTACTTTATCTTCTGTTTTAGGAAATATTGGGCTTTATTATCCACTTTTATATTATTTTTGGGACTACCTATTAACCGGAGGCCCAGCCCAGATTTGTTGTTTTATGCCTATTTCAGTGTTTCGAGGAAAAGGAATATCAGACGGAGTCAAAACGGAACGAAATCAACTGGAGAAGTTATTTTTGGAAGGAAAGCAACCCAGGGAACTTGGAGTGCACGTCAGGGGAGATACGGGGTGCCCACGAGGGTGGGGGGCGTGCCCACCCCCCTAGGCGTGCCCCCTGCCTCATGGGGCCCCCGTAGCTCCTCCGACGTACCCCCTGCACCCATATATACTCTTGTACCCTAAAACTTCCAGAACAGAAGATAGATGGGGAGTTCCGCCACCGCAAGCCTCTGTAGCCACCAAAAACCAATCGGGACCCTGTTCCGGCACCCTGCCGGAGGGGGATCCCACTGGAGGCCATCTTCATCATCCCGGCGCTATCCATGACGAGGAGGGAGTAGTTCACCCTCGGGGCTGAGGGTATGTACCAGCAACTATGTGTTTGATCTCTCTCTCTCTCTCTCTCGTGTTCCCTCTATGGCACGATCTTGATGTATCCCGAGCTTTGCTATTGTAGTTGGATCTTATGATGTTTCTCCCCCTCTACTCTCTTGTGATGAATTGAGTTTCCCCTTTGAAGTTATCTTATCGGATTGAGTCTTTTATGAGAACACTTGATGTATGTCTTGCATGGGATAACCGTGGCGACAATGGGTTATTCTATTGATCCACTTGATGTATGTTTTGGTGATAAACTTGCGGGTTTCGTGACACTTGGGAACCTATGCATAGGGGTTGGCACACGTTCTTGACTCTCCGGTAGTAGATTTGGGGCACTCTTTGAAGTACTTTTATGTTGGTTGGATGAACCTGAGATTGTGTGATGCATATCGTATAATCATGCCCACGGATACTTGAGGTGACAATGGAGTATCTAGGTGACATTAGGGTTTTGGTTGATTTGTGTCTTAAGATGTTATTCTAGTGCGAACTCTTTTATAGATCGATCCGAAAGAATAACTTTGTGGTGGTTTCGTACCCGACCATAATCTCTATGTTTGTTCT
Source organism: Triticum aestivum (assembly GCF_018294505.1). Classification (NCBI taxonomy): domain Eukaryota; kingdom Viridiplantae; phylum Streptophyta; class Magnoliopsida; order Poales; family Poaceae; genus Triticum; species Triticum aestivum. The sequence continues at coordinate 522,204,510 of NC_057807.1, forward strand.
TCGCTATTAGTGGCTTTGGAGTGACTCTTTGTTGCATGTTGAGGGCTTGTCATATGTTCTATCTATGTTATTATTGTTGAGAGAACTTGCACTAGTGAAAGTATGAACCCTAGGCCTTGTTTCCTATCATTGCAATACCGTTTACGCTCACTTTTACCACTTGTTACCTTGCTGTTTTTATAATTTCAGATTACAAAAACCTTTATCTACTATCTATTTTGCACTTGTATCACCATCTCTTCGCCGAACTAGTGCACCTATACAAATTGCCATTGTATTGGGTTTGTTGGGGACACAAGAGACTCTTTGTTATTTGGTTGCAGGGTTGTTTGAGAGAGACCATCTTCATCCTACGCCTCCTACGGATTGATAAACCTTAGGTCATCCACTTGAGGGAAATTTGCTACTGTCCTACAAACCTGTGCACTTGCAGGCCCAACAACGCCTACAAGAAGAAGGTTGTGTAGTAGACATCAAGCAGTTTCTGGCACCGTTGCCAAGGAGGCTAGGTAAAGGGCACTCACTCACACCCCGTCAACTAAGCAGTTTCTGGCATCGTTGCCGGGGAGGTGAGTGCTTGAAGGTATATCTTTAGATCTTGTAATCGAATCTTTTTGTTTCTTGTTTTAGCACTCATACACTTCACCTTTTTAATATCTTTCGTGAGTATGATGGAAAGGATAATTGTGTTCAAGTGCTAGAAGAAGAAATCTTTAAAATGTTTGGCACTAAATCTTTGAATGATGAGCATGATTGCAATGTTGTTAGTATGAATTCCTTGAATATCCATGATGCTAATGATATGCAAAGCCACAAGCTTGGGGAAGCTATGTTTGATGGAGATGATATTTTTTGTCCCCCAAGCTTTGATGAGCAAATTTACTATGATCAAAGCATGCCTCCTATTCATGATGATTATTGTGATGATACGTATGCTATAAAGAAGAAGTTTGCTTATGTGGAGAGTAGAAAATTTTCTATGCTTGTAGATCATGGAAAGAATGCTTTAGGTGCTGGTTATATTGTTGAATTCATTCATGATGCTACTGAAAATTTGTCAGGACCCCGACTCAATGCCACATCGATCTAGCATGTAACACCTCATATCACTTTGCGGCCTCACGCACGGTATTCCCACGGGTGTCGCCTTACCTTTTTCCGAGACCGTTTGCGCCTTTTGGCACACATATATGATAGTGTCGCTAGCATCCATATGATAAGGAGCCCGGGCTGACATGGCTAGTCGTAAACCCAAAGTGGCACAAACTTACAGGGACAGGCATCCACGACCCAGCATCGAACGTGTCGGTCATCAGTGGGTGAATCCAGGCTGTAGCACTAGGCTAGCAGGACTCCGGTGAACCGGGCTGTAGCGGGCTAACAGGACTCCGGTATTCATCGCGTGACATTTCCCCGAAGGGACAGACACAGGAACGAAGAAGGACACATGCCGGCCAGCCTAAGTGTTCCGGAGCAGTAGCAAGCTACCATGGCTCAGTGGAAACACTAGGAGACATTTCCCGGTAAGAGAGGCTACTAAGAATAAACAACTAGATAGTCAGATCCCACACATACCAAGCATTTCAATAACATACACACAATATGCTCGATATGTGCAAATACAACATGGCATCACAACATGACTCTACAACTCAAGTATTTAATCATTAGGCTCCGAGGAGCGAGATATTACAAACAGGGGTCTCATGACCCAACATTCAGAGCAAACAAGTCAAGCACGACCGGAAGCTTAACATGTCTGAGTACAGACATCTACAAATGAAAAAGGCTGAGAAGCCTGACTATCTACCAGATCCTGCCGAGGCACAAGATCGTAGCTGAGGTAACAAGCTAAACGTCGAAGTCCACGCGGAACTACTAGTGAGACTAAAGTCTCTCTGCAAAAACATAAAATAGGCAAACGTGAGTACAAATGTACCCAGCAAGACTTACATCAGAACTAACTACATATGCATCATTATCAACAAAGGGATGGTGGGGGTTTAACTGCAGCAAGCCAGCTTTGACTCGGTGGCTATCCTGAACTACGACTGCAAGTAACTCTTTTGAGGTGGCGCACACGAGTCCACATATTCACCATATCAGTACACCACTATGGATCCGCTCCCGTCTCCCTACGAGAACGCCATCCATAGCACTCACGCTTATCTTGCGTATTTTAGAGTATCCACTTTCACTTGTCTATGAACTGATATAAGCAACCCAGAAGTCCTTTTCCGCGGACACGGCTATTCGAATAGATGATGTTAACCCTGCAGGGGTGTACTTCTTCACACACGCTCTCACCACTTACCGCCGTTTACACGACATGTACTCGGCAACCTTCAAGCGGAAGCCCAACGTGGGTGTCGGCCACGGCCTACCTAAACACTCAAGTCTCTAGTCCAGGTTTATCGCCTATTCGGGTTCCATCCATGAGGAGATCCGGCCGGAGTTTCGCTCACAGCCCCAAACGATGTGAACAGGGTTCCGTGACACCAAACGGGCGCCCGGTATACCCGGCCACGTGCCTACCGCATCACAGCCCACCCCTCCGGTCAGCGCTGCCCACGGCCTCCAGCATACTACAAACACCAGAAACTACTTGCAACTCTTGGACAGAGGACAAGGGTGATTAAGAAGCCGAGAGGGTCCATTGGTTTCGGGCCCAATGCGTGGTAGTAGCTGAATCATGGATCACAAACACAGAACTCAGTTCCTGAGGACGGCTGCAATGAGACAACCCACCATGTACTCCTACATGGCCTCTCACCGCTACCTTTACCAAATCGTGTTCACACACTTAGCTCACACACAGTAGGACGTGTTCATACACCTCTGATTCATTCCCGATGAATCAGACCTGACACAACTCTAAGCAATAGCAGGCATGACAAACAAGCATGAATGAGTAGGCACAACAGGGCTCAAACAACTCCTACTCATGCTAGTGGGTTTCATCTATTTACTGTGGCAATGACAGGTCATGCAGAGGATAAAGGGGTTCAGCTACCGCAGCAAGTAACAGTTGAATCGTTGTTGTCCTAATGCAGTAAAAGAGAGCAGGAGCGAGAGAGTGGGATTGTATCGGAATGAACAAGGGGGTTTTGCTTGCCTGGCACTTCTGAAGATAGCATTGAGTCTTCATCAGTGTCAACGATCACATCATCGGTACAACGTCTATCAAGGGGGAACAACACCGGCAAACACAGAAGAAACACGATCAATGCAATGCACAATATGATGCATGCTATGACATGGCAATATGAATGTGTTTTGGGCTAATGCACCTAGCTAAGATTTAAATGAAGTTGGTTTGAATACATGATTCAAATTCCGACTCCATATATGGTTATTTAAATGCCCTTTATTTGTTTTGTCCAAAACAGAGGGCAAACATTGTTCAAACATGCATGAAAATGGTACAGATGGATTCCTTGAATTTTTTTGATAATTTTTCATATATAACTTGTTTGATTTGGAGCTACGGTTGAATTACTATGAATTTTAGAAGTTTTAGGCATTTTCTGGAATTTCCTGTATAAAAATAAATCCAGAAAATACTTATTGCGTCAGCATTGCGTCACTATGACGTCAGCAGGTCAACAGACGCTGCTGCTGGTCAAACCTGACCAGTGGGGTCCACTGGTCAGTGACTGGGGCTGGTTAGTGCCGCTGACGTGTGGGCCGAGTCAACGGCCACGTCAGCACGGTCAAAACTGACGCGTGGGGCCACTGCAATTAGATTAAACTAAACAGAAAATAAACTAAGATTAATTAAAGCGTGGGGCCCAGTGCCAGTGACACGGTGCGGTGTTTAGTGGCTAATTAAGCCAGCCACGTCAGCAAGTGACGCCGGCGACCACGGCGACGGCGAGACCTCGCCGGAGTTGCTCGGGATGGCGCTATAGCCCGCGGCTGGTCGCGCTGAGGGCACCAAGAGGGAGCCCGTGCTCCCGCGCATCTAGGGGCGCACACAGCTGGGCACAGGGAGGCCGGGGTTCGCCGGAAACGAGCTCCTGGCGGCGGCCGGAGTTCGGGCGTCGGGCGTTTCGACGTGGAAGTGCACTAGGAGAGGCGCTGGTGTGTTCGGCGTGCTCCTGGTGAGGTGAGGAGAACGATGACGCATGCGGAAGCGGCTGGTTCGGCCTCTGGCCACGGCAGCGCCATGGCCGGCGGCGAGGAGCTGTCGGCTCCGATAGCCACGGTGGTTAGAAGGCGTGGACGGGCACGGGGAGAGAGGGGAAATGGACAGGGGCTCACGGTGAGTTTGAAGAGCAGGTCAGCGTGCTCGGGGAGACGGCGGAGAGGATGAATCGGACGGCGGCATCCGGCGGCCGTGGTCGGGGAAGAAGCGCCGCGGCATCGTCTTGGGGCATCCGGGCTTCAGTGGGTCGACGTAGAGGGGCTTGGGGTCCGGGCTGAGCTCGGGTACGCAGAGAGGGAGCGAGGAAGTGGCTGTGGCCGCGGTGGTTGCGAGCGACGTCGGTGGTGGCTCTCGGTGGGGAGAACAAAGGAAGGGAAGAGATCCAGAGAGAGTGAGAGAGCGTCGGGGGGGTTGCGTGGCGTCGCGGGAGGCGACCAGGGCGACGAGGGGGTAGCCAGGCAGGCAGGGAGGAGCTGGCGCGGCTCGCCTGCGCGCCGGGCACGCAGCTGCTTCGGGGCGAGGGGAGGAAGACGACGGAGGGGTTGCAGTGGTGGGCTGGGCCGGCCAGCTGCAGTGCTGGGCCGGTTGGGCTACCAGGTGAGCGCCAGGTAAGATTCTCTCTCTCTTTCTTTCTCTTTTCTATTTTCTGCAATTGGTTTTGATTTGATTTAAAATATCAAATCATTTTTCTAAAACTTTCTGTAAATTGGATGTGAGCTCAGGAACTAGTCCAAGGTCACAGGCAACTTACAAAAATATTTGAACTTTATTTCTTATATAATAGAAATAAATTCAACTCAAATATGTCATTGGTTTAAGTCAAAGGCCCAAAAATAAATAATTCTGTGATTCCAAAAATATTGGTTTGAATTTTACCTCTTACCAATATTTTCACAGAGTAACAGGAACGTTTCTTTGGACTCATTTGATGAAATTTAAATGTTGGTTATTTTTAGAGGTCTTCTGAGGCTTTGAAAATTCCTCAATTCAAATTTCACTTGAATTAAAACATGATGCTCACATGAGGGTCTAGCCTAGTGCATAACAGGACCAGGGATGTGACAAAATTATTATGAGGGAGGAACATATGCTTGTAGGAATTGCAATAATGTCAAGTTTCCTCTCTATGTCCTTAAATTCTTGAAGCTATGCTTGTTGTGCCATCCTATGCTAGTTGATTATTGTTTCCATAAGTTGTTTGATCACAAAATCCCTATGCATAGGAAGTGGGTTAGGCTTAAATGTGCTAGTCATATGCTTCATGATGCTCCCTTTATGTTCCAATTCTTATCTTTTTTGTGAGCATCATTGTCATCATCACGCCTAGCTAAAAAGGCATTAAAGAAAAGCGCTTGTTGGGAGACAACCCAATATTAATCCTTACTGTTTTTGTGTGTCCACATGATTATGCTACTGTATTAATCATGTTTTATAGCTTTTGTTTCAATAAAGTGCCAAGTAGAACCTTTGGGAAGACTTGGGTGAAGTTTATGTGATCTTGCTGTGAAAAACAGAAACTTTAGCGCTTACGAGATTAGCTTCCATTTTTTACTGGAGAGTGCTTTTAGGTTGATTGTTTTTGAATATGATTAATAGACAAATTTCTCAGGTCCAGCAATTTATTTCATAATTCTTGGGTTTCCAGAAGTATACGTTTTATACAGATTACTACAGACTGTTCTGTTTTTGACAGATTCTGTTTTCTATGTGTTGTTTGCTTATTTTGATGAATCTATGGCTAGTATTAAGTGGTATGAACCATAGAGAAGTTATAATACAGTAGATTTTACACCAATATGAATTTAGAATGAGTTCATTACAGTACCTAAGTGGTTGTTTTATTTTCTTATACTAACGGAGGTTACGAGTTTTGTTTTGAGTTTTGTGTGGTTGAAGTTTTCAAGTTTTGGGTAAAGATTCGATGGACTATGGAATAAGGAGTGGCAAGAGCCTAAACTTGGGGATGCCCAAGTAATCCCAAGGTAATATTCAAGGACAACCAATAGCCTAAGCTTGGGGATGCCCCGGAAGGCATCCCCTCTTTCGTCTTCGTTCATCGGTAACTTTACTTTGAACTATATTTTTATTCACCAGATGATATGTGTTTTGCTTGGAGCATCAATTTCTTTTGTTAGTTTTTGATTTCTGTTAGTTAGAATAATGTTTTTCTTCTTTAGTTTTAATAAAAAAGTCAAGGATAGCCTTTGCCATGCTTATTTTGCTAGTTTACATGTTGCTGTTTGAAAACAGAAAGTTTACCGCTGTTGCAAAAATTCCCTAGAAAAGTCAGAGAGTGGTATAATGTTGAATATTTTTGCATATTGAGATCTGATAAATTTATTGCAGTGGGAATTTTATTTCATAATTTTTGGAGTCAGGGAAGTATTGATACTCTTGCATTCTTTACAAAATATACTGTTTTGGCAGATTGCTGTTATGGTTGCATCGTTTGCATATGTTTGCTTGTTCAATGATTCTATTTGATGGATAGGAGTATTAAATATACAGAGTCATTTAGTATGCAATGTTGAATAATAATTTAAGTGATTTTTTACAGTAGAGTATGATAAGGTTTTGCATTGGTTTATACTAACCTATCTCACGAGTTCTTGTTGAGTTTGTTGTGAATGAAGCTTTTGATAAAAAGAAGAGAAACCATGATATGAGAGGAATTAAGGAGACACAAAAGTTCAAGCTTGGGGATGCCCAAGGCACGCCAATATAATATTTCAAGAAGTCTCAAGCATCTAAGCTTGGGGATGCCCCAGTAGGCATCCCACCTTTCTTCTTCAACAACTATCGGTTAGTATCGGTTGAGCTTAAGTTTTTGCTTCTTCACATGAGTTGTGCTATCCTTGCATTGTAGTTTTATTTATCTTTGCTTGCTGTTTGAATAAAGTATCAAGATCTGAATTTCTTTAATGAGAGAGAGTATTCACATAGTTGCATAATTATTCGACTACTCATTGATCTTCACTTATATCTTTCGGAGTAGTTTTTGTTTTTGCTCTAGTGCTTCACTTATATCTTTTAGAGCACGGTGGTGGATTTGTTTTAAAGAAACTATTTGATCTCTCATGCTTCACTTAGATTATTTTGAGAGTCGTTAATAGCATGGTAATTTGCTTAATGATAATATACTTGGTATTCAAGATATGTGAAACTTTATTTTGAGTGAATTGAATACTAAGATAAGTTTGATGCTTGATAATTGTTTTGAGATATGGAGGTCATAATATCAAAGTCATGCTAGTTGGGTGATTATGAATTTTAGAAATGCTTGTGTTGAAGTTTGCAAGTCCCGTAGCATGCACGTATGGTTAAAGTTGTGTAACAAATTTGAAACATGAAGTGTACCTGGCTTGGGCATACTTATGAGTGGCGGTCGGGGACGAGCGATGGTCTTTTCCTACCAATCTATCCCCCTAGGAGCATGCACGTAGTACTTGGTTTTTGATGACTTCTAAATCTTTGCAATAAGTATATGAGTTCTTTTGACTAATGTTGATTCCATGGATTATACGCACTCTCACCTTTCCGCCATTGCTAGCCTCTTCGGTACCGTGCATTGCCCTTTCTCACCTTGAGAGTTGGTGCAAACTTCGCTGGTGCATCCAAACCCCGTGATACAATACACTCTATCACACATAAACCTCCTTATATCTTCCTCAAAACAGCCACCATACCTACCTATTATGGCATTTCCATAGTCATCCCGAGATATATTGCCATGCAACTTCCATCATCATATTCATGACATACATTACTTTTGTCATATTGCCATTGCATGATCATGTAGTTGACATCGTATTTTTGGCAAAGCCACCATGCATTATTTTTCATACATGTCACTCTTGATTCATTGCACCATCTCGGTACACCGCCGGAGGCATTCATATAGAGTCATATCTTGTTCTAAGTTTCGAGTTGTAATCCTTATGTTGTAATCAATAGAAGTGTGATGATCATCATTATTAGAGCATTGCCCAAAAAAAGAGAAAGGCCAAAATATTAAAAAAAAGAAAGGCCCAAAAAAAGAAAATCAAAAAGGGCAATGCTACTATCTCTTTTTCCACACTTGTGCTTCAACGTAGCACCTTGTTCTTCATGTAGTGAGTCTCATATATTGTGCTTCAAAGTAGCACCTTGTTCTTCATGTAGTGAGTCTCATATATTGTGCTTCAAAGTAGCACCATGCCTTTCATGTAGAGAGTTTCATGTGTTATCACTTTCATATACTAGTGGGAATTTTTCATTATAGAACTTGGCTTGTATATTCCTACGATTGGCTTCCTCAAATGCCCTAGGTCTTCATGAGCAAGCAAGTTGGATGCACACCCACTAGTTTTCTTTTGTTGAGCATTCATAGCTCTAGTGCATCCGTTGCATGGCAATCCCTACTCCTCATGATTGACATCAATTGATGGGCATCTCCATAGCCCGTTGATTAGCCTCGTCAACATGAGACTTTCTCCTTTTTTGTCTTCTCCACACAATCCCCATCATCATATTCTATTCCACCCATAGTGCTATATCCATGGCTCACGCTCATGTATTGCGTGAAGGTTGAAATTTTTTGAGATTATTTAAGTATGAAAAAATTGCTTGGCTTGTCATCGGGGGTATAGAAGTTGGGAACATCTTTGTGTGACGAAAATGAAGCATAGCCTAACTATATGATTTTGTAGGGATGAACTTTCTTTTGCCATGTTATTTTGAGAAGACATGATTGCTTTGATTAGTATGCTTGAAGTATTATTATTTTTGTGTCAGTATGAACTTTTGTCTTGAATCTTTCGGATCTGAATATTCATATCACAATTAAGAAGATTTACATTGAAATTATGCCAAAGTATCACTCCGCATCAAAAATTCTTTTTTATCATTTACCAACTCGAGGACGAGCAGGAATTAAGCTTGGGGATTCTTGATACGTCTCCAACGTATCTATAATTTTTTATTGCTCCATGCTACTTTATCTTCTGTTTTAGGCAATATTGGGCTTTATTATCCACTTTTATATTATTTTTGGGACTAACCTATTAACCGGAGGCCCAGCCCAGATTTGCTGTTTTATGCCTATTTCAGTGTTTCGAGGAAAAGGAATATCAGACAGAGTCAAAACGGAATGAAATCAACTGGAGAAGTTATTTTTGGAAGGAAAGCAACCCAGGGAACTTGGAGTGCATGTCAGGGGAGATACGGGCTACCCACGAGGGTGGGGGGCACGCCCACCCCCTGGGCGTGCCCCCCTGCCTCGTGGGGCCCTCGTAGCTCCTCCGACGTACCCCCTGCACCCATATATACTCTTGTACCCTAAAACTTCCAGAACAGAAGATAGATCGGGAGTTCCGTCGCCGCAAGCCTCTGTAGCCATAAAAAACCAATCGGGACCCTATTCCGGCACCCTACCAGAGGGGGATCCCATCATCAGAGGCCATCTTCATCATCCCGGCGCTATCCATGACGAGGAGGGAGTAGTTCACCCTCGGGGCTGAGGGTATGTACGAGTAGCTTTGTGTTTGATCTCTCTCTCTCTCTCGTGTTCTCTCTCGTGTTCCCTCTATGGCACGATCTTGATGTATCCCGAGCTTTGCTATTGTAGTTGGATCTTATGATGTTTCTCCCCCTCTACTCTCTTGTGATGAATTGAGTTTCCCCTTTGAAGTTATCTTATCGGATTGAGTCTTTTATGAGAACACTTGATGTATGTCTTGCGTGGGATAACCTTGGTGACAGTGGGTTATTCTATTGATCCACTTGATGTATGTTTTGGTGATCAACTTGCGGGTTTCATGACACTTGGGAACCTATGCATAGGGGTTGGCACACGTTCTTGACTCTCTGGTAGTAGCTTTGGGGCACTCTTTGAAGTACTTTTGTGTTGGTTGGATGAAAATGAGATTGTGTGATGCATATCGTATAATCATGCCCACGGATACTTGAGGTGACAATGGAGTATCTAGGTGACATTAGGGTTTTGGTTGATTTGTGTCTTAAGGTGTTATTCTAGTACGAACTCTTTTATAGATCGATCCGAAAGAATAACTTTGTGGTGGTTTCGTACCCGACCATAATCTCTACATTTGTTCTCGGCTATTAGTGGCTTTGGAGTGACTCTTTGTTGCATGTTGAGGGCTTGTCATATGTTCTATCTATGTTATTATTGTTGAGAGAACTTGCACTTGTGAAAGTATGAACCCTAGGCCTTGTTTCCTATCATTGCAATACCGTTTACGCTCACTTTTACCACTTGTTACCTTGCTGTTTTTTTAATTTCAGATTACAAAAACCTTTATCTACTATCTATTTTGCACTTGTATCACCATCTCCTCGCCAAACTAGTGCACCTATATAATTTGCCATTGTATTGGGTGTGTTGGGGACACAAGAGACTCTTTGTTATTTGGTTGCAGGGTTGTTTGAGAGAGACCATCTTCATCCTACGCCTCCTACGGATTGATAAACCTTAGGTCATCCACTTGAGGGAAATTTGCTACTTTCCTACAAACCTATGCACTTGCAGGCCCAACAACGTCTACAAGAAGAAGGTTGTGTAGTAGACATCAGGGCCTCGATGGAGCTGGCGCTGTCCTCTGCCTCGTTGTTTGTGCTGCGGGGCCTCGGCGGAGCAGGGCCTCGTTGACGCTAGCGGAGCGGGCACTCGTCAGAGCCGGCATTATCCTCTGCCTCGTCCTCGGTCTCGCCAAACAGCGCCTCGCCCGCTTCATCGCCCTCTTTGTAGGCGGCTGCAGCCTCCACCACCCGCATGCAATACCGCCAACACTCGAGGCGGCCTTCGCGGGCGGAGCGATACGAGTCGAGCAGCGCCTCCTGCTCCGCCCTCTCCATGACGATCTACTCCTCTGCCTGCAGGTGCTCTTGGAGGAGATGGTGGTTGTAGGCGGCGTCGGCCTGCGCCTCCCGGAACTGCTCTTCACGCATCTGCCTCACCGTGTCCATATATTGGGCACGGGCCTCGCCGAAGGTCATGGTGCAATGCACCGACGAGGATGGCGCGGAGGAGGGGGTTGGCGCCAGATCGTCGACTAGCATGTTCTCCATTGGGACGTCGTCGTCCTCGGGCTGCCTGCCGGCCAGCCTGTCGGCAACAATGGCTGCCATCTCCTTGTGGTCCGTTGTCCGCCCGTCCCGAAGAGCGCTGGAGCGTGAGGAAGCCATTGTGGGCAGTAGTGGTGTGGACGGGAGAAAGGGAACAGATGCGGATGAGTGCGGCTATGGCCGGCGCAACAGTTTATATAGCAATGTTGGGCGGCGAAGGGACGGACGTGTGGCGCCGGAGTAGCCGCCTCGGCAACCGCGTATCATTAATGTCGGTGGCAGATGGACAGACCGACGGCACTTGTGTCGTTTGAAGGCGGAGCAATCGCCTGCACTGGGAAGCGGGGCGGGCGACGCTGACTGTTTCGGGCAGAAAGCGCGCGCGGGCGAGGAGATGACTTTACTTGGAGAGGATGACAATGGGGACCCACCAGGGCCATAGCCTCACGTACGCAAGTGCCTCCTTATTATATAAAACTATAATTATTTGCTTCCTCCTGGTTTCCTGACATCACGGTCCTACACCATTGTCAACCAATGTAGTCAATAAATGAGAGAATTGCACAAGAAGCGGCCGACAGCTGGGACCAAGCAGCTCGAGCAGTATTTGTGTTTTCGAGATGTGAGCACTGCAGAGTTTTTTGATGTTTAGCCCAGATATTAATTTTTCTCCTCTAAACAACAACGAAAACATCGCTGCAGGTATTAACTGGGCGGGTTGTGGCCTGTCTAGCCCAGGCCAGATATCCAGCCCAGATATTATTTTTTTCAAGCTCAAAATGGCTAGCCCAGCTGTACTTTTTTTAGGAATACCCAGGCAAGGTCAAGTTGTTATTCTCCACCCCGCTGGGCTGCAAATCTTTCCTAGGAGGGATGCATTAGGCTTAACAAGAAAATGGGCTTTAAGAAATAATAAATGGGATGTAATTATAAAAACTGGGAGTAACTATAAAAAATGCACCAAACACGTAATTTATTTATCAATATTATTCTTGGATATTGAAATTTTAATTTCATTAATTGTTGCGAGCACAATGTTTCGCTGGATTTTTACGTAATAAATTTATATTGAAATTGTATTTAATATGACTAGAAATTTCGGGATAAAAATATTTCGGATCCCATCAAAATGTGGGAAGTTTTATTGAATTCTGTTTTGAACGGTTGGTTGAAATGGGATGTACTTTTAACAAAGTGTAAATGGGCTATAGTAAATTCCATTAGAATTCAAAAATGGGCTGCACATTCTTACAAATCTCAAATGGGCTATAAGTTCTCTGCCACACACTTGTGGCCTTACTAAGTTGACGCGTCCCCTAAAAAAAGAGAGTTGATGCGTATGCAAGGCTTTGTCAACTTGTAGTCAACACACGGTTCTAGCAGCAGTGGCCGTTGGATGTCCATCCAACGGATGCCGTGCTTCTTCTTCAATCTCGGATATTCTAGCTTCACCCGCCCAAAAAATGATTCCTCCCCCTGGCATCTGGGGCACACCGTTTCGGAAACTGACCTATGGGCCTACTAAGTTGACGTACCAAGAGCTTTGTCAACTTAGTCAATATAAATGATTCAAGTTGCAGTGACCGTACGATGTCCATCCAACGACCGTCGTGCTTCTTCAACCTCTGGTCTTCTTGCTCCAGCCGCCCAAAGCAGCGCTGGTCGTGCCGCCTGCTCCTGCCTCTCATGGTCGGCTATGCTTCCGCAGAGGCCTCACCGCCCCCTACTACTCCCACCACTGGACAGGCCATCCCTTCACTCACCCACACCCCCTATTATTCTGCGGCGACGGTAGCCTCACACCGCAGCCGAACCAGTGAACCCTCGTACTCCTCTCTGCGTGGGCATCCACTGCCGCGTCTTCCCCATCTCCGCGTCGTCCCCTTCCTAGGCCTTGCCGTCATCCACCGCCGTGGTGCTCTCGGCACGGCATGGTCAACATGGTCAAGGAACGACTTCCATCGGACATGGATTGTACTGGAGAGGCTGATAGCTGGGTCCACGGCCGTAGCAAGGAAGTGCATCCTTATTACGCGGAAAATAATGATTCCTCCACCTGACAGCTGGGACCCACCGGACGGTCCACTGTATTTCACGAAAAAAATGTTTCCCCCTGACTGTTGAGACCCACCAGCTACATCTTCACACGCAAGGAAGTGCGTCCGGGCAAAAAAAAACGATTCGCTCCCCCTGACCGCTTGGACCCACCAGCTACATCTTCGCATGCAAGGAAGTGCGTCCGGGAAAAAAATGTTTCGCCCCCCTGACTGTTGGGACCCACCATCTACATCTTCACACGCAAGGAAGTGCGTCCGGGCAAAAAAAAAAAACGATTCGCCCCCCCTGGCTGCTGGGACCCACCAGCTACATCTTCGCACGCAAGGAAGTGCCTGACAGTCGAGACCCACCTGGTCGAAGCATACGTAGCATTGTCATTCTGGTCACGAACGTGTACATGCATACTCATAGATGTAGAGGCGCGCACGTGTCGTAGTATAGGCGCGCACGTGTCGTAGTATAGGCGCGCACGTGTCGTAGTATAGGCGCGCACGTGTCGTAGTAGAGGCGCGCACGTCTCGAACGCCTACTCACGCATACGTATGGCCAGGGCTCGTGTACATGGCTGGGTCAGAACTAGGAAACAGTGTCGTCGTCGTGTTCATGGGGAGCCAACCGGCTGGGTCGGAACGGAATGCCTCGTCGTGTTCATCGGGAGGGCTTGGACGGAACAGGCGAGGGAAACGAGGCGTGGCGTATCGCAGAACGGAGGAAATGGCCTTATGTTCGACCAGCCACGTTTGAAACAGGATCCTGTTCATCGGAAGGGGTCTGGCGTATCGCAAAACGGAGGAAACGGACCTCCTACGATCGAAATGGGGGTCTTGTTGATCGGGAGGGGTGTGGCGTACCGCAAAACGGACGAAATGAACTTGTGTTGGAGCGCTACGGTCGAAACGAGGGTCATGTTCATCAGGAGGGGTGTGGCGTAGCGCAAAACGGGACTCCACGGGATACTGTTCATCTCCACCGTCGACCTCCTCCAGCCTCCACGGGCTACCGTCGACCTCCTCCAGCCTCCACGGGCTCCTGTTCATCCAGCCTCCACCGTGCGCTACTCCACCGGCTACTGTTCAACCACCCCTCTACGGGCACCCCTTCACCGTCTACTGTTCATCCAGCCCTCCACGGGGTCGTCCTGTTCATCCAAAGGCAATGCCACGGGGTCATGTTCATCCACCCCCACCGCTCACTATTCATCCACCCCCCCTGCAATGCTCACTGTTCATCCAGAGAGGTAGCATCGATCGACTTCAGTTAGCAGCAGTAGCGAAGGAAGCGCTCGATCGGGTTCAGCTAACAGCCGTCAATCGATCACTCGGGTTCAGTAATGCGTAGCCTGCAGTGCAATCGCTCAGGTTTAGTTAGAGCCCAACGCCTCGCTAGGGTTCAGTTAGAGCCAAGCCTCGCACACACGCACGTACGTGTACGAGAGAAGCACGCATCTCTCGGCCCCCGACCACCCACCGTAACCGGGAACTCCTCGAAATTTTCCTCGCCCTCGCTTCTACCACGGGTTTTTTCGTCATGGACGGTCCAAAGAATGTCATGCAGCTGCATCTCTGGCCCGCCCAGGATGAAAAGCCCATTTTCTGTCATGATTTTTTGTCATAGAAGTAGGAGCCCACCACATCTACGATGATACCCGGTTTTGTCACAATTATCATCATAGAAGTGTCATAAGTATGACAGAAAAAAATTTGTTCGACCCAAAATGTCACGGATGTGTCTTTGTTTTGTAGTGTTAGTACAGGCGAAGGCTAGCAATTTAGATTGAGAAGCGGCCAGCTAGAGAGAGAGAGAGCAACAACGATCATAACCATGCATTATGCATAAGTAATATTGGACACTAGCATGAGTAGGATATGAACACCATGAACATAAATATCATAGAGGATATGTTGGTTTTGATTCAACTACATGCATGAACATGTGCCAAGTCAAGCCACTCGAACATTCAGAGGAGGATACCATATCATCATACTACATCACAATCATTTTAACACTATGTTGATATCCAAGATAAATCATTATCAACTCCCATCTACTTATGCATGGCATGAGAAACTATAATATCTAATTGTCATTGCAAACATGTTTAATCATAATGGGCTGAATCATGGATACTAGGTTAAACTTATTTACACAAATAGAACAAGTCGAGTTCATACCAGTTTCTCCCAGCCACAGCCAGTTCATCGGATGTCGTCATTATTGCCTTTCACTTGCACGACCGAACGATATGAAAATAATAATAGTGCAAGAATGCCGTGGACTAAGCTGGAATCTGCAAACATTTTATTCAACGGGAGAAGACAAGGTAAAATGTGCTCTTATTAGTTCAACAATTATTCATATGAGAGCTAATCAACATTTTTATCGTGGTCTTCTCCTTGGTAAGACTCGAATAAAAGGAAAATAAATTCAGAGAAACATACTGAAATACTTTTGGAGTTTTTGGTTTTCTAGAACGGGCAAATAAAAAGAAAAATCAAAAACGAGAAAAACTATTTACACGGGAAAGCTCCCAACAAGCAAAACAAGAACAGGGAAATATTTTTGGGTTTTCTTTTTAATACTACTACTAAGCATGCAAAGAAAGTAAATTACTACAACTATTTTTTTTTGTTTTTTCTAAAGTTTTTAAAACACACAAGAAGAAAGCAAGAAAATAAATCTAAGCATGGATGATACAAGGATAAAATGTGAACACCGACTAATGAAATATGTGGACATGAATGTAAGGTTGGTGGAAACACGTACTCCCACAAGCTTATGCTTTTGGCCTAAGTTGGTAATCGGTCAGTAGCCTGGAGGGTAGTAGTCTGTGTGGTAGCTCATAGAGGCTCTTGGTGCGGATGCCTCGACATGCCGTGCTGCCACCACTGTTGCGTTATGAGCTCGGGCCTCGCTCTCAAGAACAAAAAATCTCCCCTTCCTATGATAATCAAAAAGAGTAGGCGCAGTCAAATATGTGTGCACAACAGAAGTTTGGTTAAACAACAAATTATACATGAAATCATGAATTTTTCCTTTGAGGATCTTATGGCTTTTTAAAGCCTCAAAATCTAAATACTGCGTGGGTAGGATAGGTTCAAAGGGCAAAGGTGAAACAACCAGCTCTCGTGCCAAACATGTGGCGTAAATTCCCCCATAGAACCAGCCACTGTTAGCATTATGCTGAAGTCTACGTGCAACAATCGCTCCAAGGTTATAATTCCTTTCACCAGTGAGAGCAGTGTGAATGAGGCTCAAGCCTGGCGCACAAAGTATGCTACAGTCTTGCTTGCCTCCTATGCATTTCCCGTTAAATAATGCAAAATATTGAATTGCGGGAAAGTGTTTCAGGAGTTTCAGTTTCAAGCTCATCATCAGATTCAACAACATCATGTTATATTACTCTAGCAATTTGTTCATTAAGAAATTCACTAAGTGGCACATCATCATTATCAAGCATGGTACTAGCATCATCGTAAGAATCATTCATAGTATAAGTAGCATCATCAATAACGTGTGAAATATCAAAATTAGTAGCACGTGGTGGTGGTGTTGCAAGTTTACTCATAACAAAAGCTGAATCTAAAGCAGAACTGGATGGCAGTTCCTTACCTACCCTCGTCTTTGAGGGAAATATCTTAGTCTTAGCATCCTTCAGATTCTTCATAGTGATAAATTGATAATAATCCCAAGTGACTCAACAAATATAGCTATGCTCTCCGGCAACGGCGCCAGAAAAAGGTCTTGATAACCCACAAGTATAGGGGATCGCAACAGTTTTCGAGGGTAGAGTATTCAGCCCTAATTTATAGATTCGACACAAGGGGAGCCAAAGAATATTTGAAGGTATTAGCAGCTGAGTTGTCAATTCAACCACACATGGAGATGAATTATCTGCAGCAAAGTGATTAGTAGCACAGTAGTATGATAGTATTGATGATAGTAGCAGTAGTAAAAGTAACAGTAACAGTGATATTGTAGCAGTAACGATAGCAGTAGCAATGGTAGTAACTTAGCAAGAACAATATGAGATAAATTCATAGGCATTGGATCGGTGACTTGTTGGATGATATTCATCATGTGACAGTTCTAACCTAGGGCGATACGGCACTAGCTCCAGTTTATTGATATAATGTAGGCATGTATTCCATAAATAGTCATACATGCTTTATTAAAAGAACTTGCATGACATCTTTTGTCCTACCCTCCCGTGGCAGCGGGGCCATATCGGAAACTAAGGGATATTAAGGCATCCTTTTAATAGATAACCGGAACAAAGCATTAACATATAGTGAATACATGAACTCCTCAAACTATGGTCATCACCAAGAGTGGGCCCGGCTGTTGTCACTCCGGGGTTGTCGGATCATAACCGTAGTAGGTGACTATAACTTGCAAGATCGGATCTACAACATGGATATAATGATGAATTCATAAACGGTTCAGATCTGAGTTCATGGCACCCGGACCCAAAGTGATAAGCATTAAGCATAGCAAAGTCATAGCAACATCAATCTAAGAACATAGTGGACACTAGGGATCAGGCCCTAACAAAACTAACTCGATTACATAATGAATCTCATCCAACTCCTCACCGACTAGCGACCCTACGAAGGAATTACTCACTCTCGGTGGGGAGCATCATGGAATTGGTGATGGAGATGGGTTGGTGATGACGAAGAACGAAGATCCCCCTCTCGGAGCCCCAAACGGAGTCCAGATCTGCCTTCCCAAGGAAGAATAGGGCTTGGCGGCGGCTCCATCTCATGGACCGCGATAATTCTTTCTCCCTGATTTTTTCTGGGAATATGTGATTTTACAATATCAGGGGGGGTCGTCTGCGGGGCCACCAGGTGGGTACAACCTGGTGGGTTAGCCCACCCAGGTGCCCCTCTCTTGTAGGTCTTGGCTCCAGAAATTCTTATTATTGATATAAAAAATCCTCGCAAAGTTTCGTTCCATTCCGAGAACTTCTATTTCTGCACAAAAACAACACCATGGTAGTTTTGCTGAAAACAACGTCAGTCCGGGGTTAGTTTCATTCAAATCATGCAAATTAGAGTCCAAAACAAGAGGAAAAGAGTGAGAAAAAGTAGATACGTGGGAGACGTATCATCGTGGACTGAACACGGAAGATGCCTGATAACCCACAAGTGTAGGGGATCGCAACAGCTTTTGAGGGTAAAGTATTCAACCCAAATTTATTGATTCGACACAAGGGGAGCCAAAGAATATTCTTGAGTATTAGCAGTTGAGTTGTCAATTCAACCACACCTGGATAACTTAGTATCTACAGGAAAGTATTTAGTAGCAAAGTAGTATGATAATAAAGGTAACGGTAGCAAAAGTAATATTTTTGGGTTTTGTAGTGATTGTAGCAATAGCAACGAAAAAGTAAATAAACGAAGCACAATATGTGAAAAGCTCGTAGGCAATGGATCAGTGATGGATAATTATGTCGGATGCGATTCCTCATGTAATAGATATAACATAGGGTGACATAGAACTAGCTCCAATTCATCAATGTAATGTAGGCATGTATTCCGAATATAGTCATACGTGCTTATGGAAAAGAACTTGCATGACATCTTTTGTCCTACCCTCCCGTGGCAGCGGGGTCCTAGCGGAAACTAAGGGATATTAAGGCCTCCTTTTAATAGAGAACCGGAACAAAGCATTAGCACATAGTGAATACATGAACTCCTCAAACTACGGTCATCACCGAGAAGTATCCCAATTATTGTCACTTCGGGGTTGTCGGATCATAACACATAATAGGTGACTATAGACTTGCAAGATAGGATCAAGAACACACATATATTCATGAAAACATAATAGGTTCAGATCTGAAATCATGGCACTCGGGCCCTAGTGACAAGCATTAAGCATAGCAAAGTCATAGCAACATCAATCTCAGAACATAGTGGATACTAGGGATCAAACCCTAACAAAACTAACTTGATTACATGGTAAATCTCATCCAACCCATCACCGTCCAGCAAGCCTATGATGGAATTACTCACGCACGGCGGTGAGCATCATGAAATTGGTTATGGAGGATGGTTGATGATGACGACGGCGACGAATCCCCCTCTTCGGAGCCCCGAACGGACTCCAGATCAGCCCTCCCGAGAGAGATTAGGGCTTGGCGGCGGCTGCGTATCGTAAAATGCGATGAAACTTTCTCTCTGATATTTTTCTCTGCGAGACGGAATATATGGAGTTGGAGTTGAGGTCGGAGGAGCCTCAGGGGGCCCACGAGACCCTCGAGGACAGGGTGTGGGCCCCCTGGTTTTGATTCTTTCTCCGGTATTTTTTATATTTTCAAAAAAGTGCCTCAGTGGATTTTCAGGACATTCCGAGAACTTTTGTTTTCTACACGTAAAACAACATCATGGCAGTTCTGCTAGAAACAGCGTCAGTCCGGGTTAGTTTCATTCAAATCATGCAAGTTAGAGTCCAAAACAAGGGCAAAAGGGTTTGGAAAAGTAGAGATGTTGGAGACGTATCAACTCCCCCAAGCTTAAACCTTTGCTTGTCCTCAAGCAATTCAGTTGATAAACTGAAAGTGATAAACAAAACTTTTACAAACTCTGTTTGCTCTTGTTGTTGTAAACATGCAAAGCCAACATTCAAGTTTCAGCAAGTATTATGAACTACCCATAATCACAATAACACCTCGGTCTCACAATTACTCATATCAATGGCCTAATCAGCTAGCGAGCCATAATAATAAAACTCGGATCAACACTTTCTCAAAACAATCTTAACATGATATAACAAAATGGTATCTCGCTAGCCCTTTCTGAGACCGCAAAACATAAATGCAGAGCACCTTTAAAGATCAAGGAATGACTAAACATTGTAATTCATGGTTAAAGAGATCCAGTCAAGTCATACCCAATATAAACCAATAGTAATGAATGCAAATGACAGTGTGCTCTCCAGCAGGTGCTTTTTAATAAGAAGGTGATGACTCAACCTAAAACTAAATAGGTAGGCCCTTCGCAGAGGGAAGCAGTTTGGAGAGGTGCGAGAGCTCGATTTTAAAATAGAGATTGAATAACATTTTGAGCGGCATACTTTCGCTGTCAACGCATTAACTATGAGATGGTTGTATCTTCCATACTACATGCATTATAGGCAGTTCCCAAATAGAATGGTAAATGTTTATACTCCCCCAACCACCAGCAAGCATCAATCCATGTCTTGCTCGAAACAACAAGTGCCTCCAACTAACAACAGCCCTGGGGGAGTTTTGTTTAATTATATTGATTTGCTTTGATCTTTTTGGATCATGGGACTGGGCATCCCGATTACCGGCCCTTTCTCGTGAATGAGGAGCGGAGTTCACTCCTCTTGAGAATAACCCACCTAGCATGGAAGATAAAGGCATCCCTAGTTGAAACATGAGCTGCTCGACCATACAAAACAGAATTTCATTTGAAGGTTTGGAGTTTGGCACATACAAATTTACTTGGAACGACAGGTAGATACCGCATATAGGAAGGTATGGTGGACTCATATGGAATAACTTTGGGGTTTATGGAGTTAGGATGCACAAGCAGTATTCCTGATTAGTACAGGTGAAGGCTAGCAGAAGACTGGGAAGCGACCAACTGAGAGAGCGACAACAGTCATAAACATGCATTAAAATTAATTCACACCGGGTACAAGCATGAGTAGGATATAATCTACCATAAACATAAATATCATGAAGGCTATGTTGATTTGTTTCAACTACATGCGTGAACATGTGCCAAGTCGAGTCACTCAATTCATTCAAAGGAGGATATCATCCCATCATACCACATCATAATCATTCTAATAGCATGTTGGCACGGAAGGTAAACCATTATAACTCATAGCTAATCAAGTGTTGCACAAGCAACTACTCTAAATGTCATTGCAAATATGTTTACTTCATAATAAGCTCAATCAGGAACGATGAACTCATCATATTTACAAAAACAAGAGAGGTCGAGTTCATACCAGCTTCTCTCATCTCAATCAGTCCATCATATATCACCATTATTGCCTTTCACTTGCACGACCGAACGATGTGTATAATAATAATAATAGTGCACGTGCATTGGACTAAGCTGGAATCTGCAAGCATTCAACTCAAGAGAGAGAAGACAAGGTAATATGGGCTCTAAGTTAAATAAACAATCATGCGTATGAGAGCCACTAAACATTTTCAATATGGTCTTCTACTCTCGACCCCCAAAGGAAAGAAAAGAAAAGAAAACTACTTACACGGGAAAGCTCCCAACAAGTAAGAAGAAGAATGAGAAATCTTTTTGGGTTTTCATTTTAATTCTACTACAAGCATGGAAATTAAACTAACTAACTTTTTTGGTTTTTCTTAAGGTTTATCAAACACACAAGAAGAAAACTAGAAAAAGAAATTTAAACTAGCATGGATAATACAATGAAAGAGTATGAGCACCGACGACTAGAATAGTGTGTGAACATAAATGTAAAGTCGGTGAGAAATACGTACTCCCCCAAGCTTAGGCTTTTGACCTAAGTTGGTCTAATACCAAGGACCGCCTAGCTGATATCCGTAGTTGTAGCTGGGGTCGTACTGAGATGCAGCAGCAATTGCCTCCTGAGCTGCGGCATGTTGGCGAGCTACCTCCGCTCTCCCCTCGTGTTCAGCTGCTTCCTCCCTAGTAACAACATATCTTCCTTTTGCCTGATAATCAAAAAGGAGAGGAGCAGGAAGAGTAACATGGACGACGTTGTGTCTGTCATATATTAGTTGATATTGAAGGAATTGTTCATTCCTCCTAAGAAAATGATGATGGACCATAGCGTCATAATCTAAATAACAGAAAGTAAAAAGAGGGTACAGAAGGTTGTGCCTTCTAGTTTCATCCATCTCATGATCATCAAAATGAATCCACTAACAAGGTTGATCAAGTCTTGTTAACAAACTCATTCCGAATAACACGGAACCGGAGAAATTTCGAATAACACTAAGTTACCTCAACGGGGATATGAACATCCCCAATAATAAGAATATCATACTTTTTCTTAACAGTAGGAAGAGGAAATTCAAAACGTCCAATAATGATAGTTGGAGCTTTTTCAATAGAATTGATGCTATGAACTTGAGATTGTTTCCTCGAAAAGTGTATGGTATGCTCATTACCATCAACATGAAAAGTGACATTGCCTTTGTTGCAATCAATAACAGCCCCTGCAGTATTCAAAAAAGGTCTACCAAGGATAATCGACATACTATCATCCTCAGGAATATCAAGAATAACAAAGTCCGTTAAGATAGTGACATTTGCAACCACAACAGGCACATCCTCACAAATACTGACAGGTATGGCAGTGGATTTATCAGCCATTTGCAAAGATATTTTAGTAGGTGTCAACTTATTCAATTCAAGTCTACGATATAAAGAGAGAGGCATAACACTAACACCGGCTCCAAGATCACATAAAGCAGTTCTAACATAATTTCTTTTAATGGAGCATGGTAGAGTTGGTACCCCGGGGTCTCCAAGTTTCTTTGGTATTCCACCCTTAAAAGTGTAATTAGCAAGCATAGTAGAAATTGCAGCTTCCGGTATCTTTCTTTTATTTGTAATGATATCCTTCATGTACTTAGCATATGGATTTACTTTAAGCATATCAGTTAAGCGCATAGGAAAGAAAATAGGTCTAATCATTTCAGCAAAGCGCTCAAAATCCTCATCATCCTTTATCTTGGATGGTTTAGGAGGAAAGGGCATGGGTTTCTGAACCCATGGTTCTCTTTCTTTACCGTGCCCCCTAGCAACAAAATCTCTCTTATCATAACATTGATTCTTTGATTGTGGGTTATCAAGATGAACAGCAGGTTCAATGTCTACATCATTGTTTTTGCTAGGTTGAGCATCAACATGAACATTATCATTAACATTATCACTAGGTTCATGTTCATCACCTGACTGTGTTTCAACATCAAAAATAGAAATATCATTGGGATTCTCAGATGTGTCTACATCAGGTTCACTAGAAGCATGCAAAGTCCTATCATTTTTCTTTTTCTTCTTTTTGGAAGAACTAGGTGCCTCTAAATTATTTCTCTGAGAATCTTGCTCGATTCTCTTAGGGTGGCCTTTAGGATACAAAGGTTCCTGAGTCATTCTACCAGTTCTAGTAGCCACTCTAACAGCAAAGTCATTTTTATTATTTAATTCATCAAGCAAATAATTTTGAGCTTTAAGTACTTGCTCAACTTGAGTATCAACCATAGAAGCATATTTGCTAATAAGTTTGAGTTCACCTTTAACTCTAGCCATATTATCGCTCACGCGTCCTATCTCGAAAGCATTATTCTTTAACTCTCTACCAACATAAGCATTAAAAC
The DNA here is from genome assembly GCF_018294505.1 of Triticum aestivum. Lineage (NCBI taxonomy): Eukaryota > Viridiplantae > Streptophyta > Magnoliopsida > Poales > Poaceae > Triticum > Triticum aestivum. The sequence goes on from NC_057807.1 coordinate 522,228,146, forward strand.
TTTCTTGTCTAGCCATAAAGTCATCAAATTCATCTAAGCATGGGCTATGAAATTTAGTAGAGGGGATTTCAACTTTATCATATCTATAGAGATAATTTACCTTTACTACCTGTGTCGGGTTATCAAGAAAATGTGGTTCTTCGACAGGCGGTATATTAAGACCATGTATTTCTTCAATAGGTGGTAAATTCTTAACATCTTTAGCTTTAATACCTTTTTCTTTCATTGATTTCTTTACCTCTTGCATATCTTCAGGACTGAGAAATAAAACACCTCTCTTCTTCGGAGTGGGTTTAGGAATAGGCTCAGGGGTTGGCTCAATTGGTTCAGGAATTGCCTCAGGAATTGGCTCAAGAAGAGTCCAATTATTTTCATTAGTCAACATATTATTCAATAGTAATTCAGCTTCGTCGACTGTTCTTTCCCTGAAAACACAACCAACACAACTATCCAAGTAGTCCTTGGAAGCATCGGTTAGTCCATTATAAGAGATATAAAGTATTTCATTTTTCTTGAGAGGATGATCAGGCAAAGCATTTAGTAATCGGAGAAGCCTCCCCCAAGCTTGTGGGAGACTCTCTTCTTTGATTTGCACAAAATTATATATTTCCTGCAAGGCGGCTTGTTTCTTATGAGCAGGGAAATATTTAGCAGAGAAGTAATAAATCATATCCTGGGGACTACGCACACAACCAGGAGCAAGAGAATTAAACCAAGTCTTAGCATCACCCTTTAATGAGAACAGAAATATCTTAAGGATATAATAATAGCAAGACTTCTCATCATTAGTAAACAAGGTGGCTATATCATTCAACTTGGTAAGATGTGCCACAACGGTTTCAGATTCAAGGCCATAAAAAGGATCAGATTCAACTAAAGTAATTATGTCAAGATCAACAGAGAATTCATAGTCCTTATCAGTAACACAGATAGGTCAAGTAGCAAAAGCAGGGTCAGGTTTCATTCTAGCATTAAGAGACTGCTGCTTCCATTTAGCTAATAACTTTTTAAGAACATATCTATCATTGCAAGCAAAGATAGCTCTAGCAGCTTCTTCATTCATAATGTAACCCTCAGGAACAACAGGCAGTTCATAATCATTCGGAGAACTCTCATCATCACTATCATCAATAATAGCATCTTCAATAATTTCATTCTCTCTAGGCTTAGCAAGTTGTTCATCAAGAAATTCACCTAATGGCAAAGTAGTATCACGCACAGAAGTAGTTTCATCATAAGTATCATGCATAGCAGAAGTGGCATCATCAATAACATGCGACATATCAGAATTCATAGCAGTAACAGGTTTAGGTGTTGCAAGCTTACTAATAACAGAAGGAGAATCTAGTGCAGAGCTAGATGGCAGTTCCTGACCTCCCTCGTAGTTGAGGGCAAAATCTTGGTTCTTTCGTCTTTCAAGTTCCTCATAGTGATCAACAGATATAAATCCCAAGTGACTCAGAGAATAGAGCTATGCTCCCCGGCAACGGCGCCAGAAATTAGTCTTGATAACCCACAAGTGTAGGGGATCGCAATAGCTTTCGATGGTAAAGTATTCAACCCAAATTTATTCATTCGACACAAGAGGAGCCAAAGAATATTCTTGAGTATTAGCAGTTGAGTTGTCAATTCAACCACACCTGGATAACTTAGTATCTGTAGCAAAGTATTTAGTAGCAAAGTAGTATGATAATAAAGGTAACGGTGGCAAAAGTAATGTTTTTGGGTTTTGTAGTGATTGTAGCAATAGCAACGAAAAAGTAAATAAACGAAGCACAATATGTGAAAAGCTCGTAGGCAATGGATCAGTGATGGATAATTATGTCGGATGCGATTCCTCATGTAATAGCTATAACATAGGGTGACACAGAACTAGCTCCAATTCATCAATGTAATGTAGGCATGTATTCCGAATATAGTCATACATGCTTATGGGAAAGAACTTGCATGACATCTTTTGTCCTACCCTCCCATGGCAGCGGAGTCCTAGCGGAAACTAAGGGATATTAAGGCCTCCTTTTAATAGAGAACCAGAACAAAGCATTAGCACATAGTGAATACATGAACTCCTCAAACTACGACCATCACCGAGAAGTATCCCGATTATTGTCACATCGGGGTTGTCGGATCATAACACATGATAGGTGACTATAGACTTGCAAGATAGGATCAAGAACACACATATATTCATGAAAACATAATAGGTTCAGATCTGAAATCATGGCACTCGGGCCCTAGTGACAAGCATTAAGCATAGCAAAGTCATAGCAACATCAATCTTAGAACAAAGTGGATACTAGGGATCAAACCCTAACAAAACTAATTTGATTACATGGTAAATCTCATCCAACCCATCACTATCCAGCAAGCCTACAATGGAATTACTCAGGCACGGCGATGAGCATCATGAAATTGGTGATGGAGGATGGTTGATGATGACGACGACGACGAATCCCCCTCTCCGGAGCCCCGAGCGGACTCCAGATCAACCCTCCCGATAGAGATTAGGGCTTGGCGGTGGCTACGTATCGTAAAACGCGATGAAACTTTCTCTCTGATTTTTTTCTCCGTGAGACGGAATATATGGAGTTGGAGTTGAGGTCGGCGGAGCCTCAGGGGGCCCACGAGACAGGGGGGCGCCCAGGGGGGTGGGCGCGCCCCCACCCTTATGGACAGGGTGTGGGCCCCTGGTCTTGATTCTTTCTCCAGTATTTTTTATATTTTCCAAAAAGTGCCTCCGTGGATTTTCGAGACATTCCGAGAACTTTTGTTTTCTACACATAAAACAATATCATGGCAGTTCTGCTGATAACACCGTCAGTTCGGGTTAGTTTCATTCAAATCATGCAAGTTAGAGTCCAAAACAAGGGCAAAAGTGTTTGGAAAAGTAGATACGTTGGAGACGTATCAATACCCTAGCAAGAGGACTTAGGTGTGGAGCCATCGCCTCTAGGTTAGCTTGAAGGGGTTAAACGGGACAAATGACACAAAGAGTTTTTACCCAGGTTCGGCCCCTCTCAACGAGGTAAAAGCCTACTCCTACTTTAGGTTGTATTGCTGGGTTTCGATTACCAGGGAGCGAATACGCTTGACCTAGTTCTCGACTTGTTATTTCTTGTCCTAACCCGCCACCGGGTCACCCCTTTATATACATAGGTTGATGCCCGACGGCTTACAAAGCCCCGGCCGGCTCATACGCAACGTGTCCGGCTCAGTGACTAACTAAACTTGCCTTACAATACAAGTTACACATATGTCGGTTTATCCTCTTGGGCCTCAAGTCACCTCTGGGTCTTGGGCCTTCAATAGGCTTGCTTCATAACCCGCCATGTTCATCCTTGAGTCGCCGACGGTATGATCCGACCCCTCATGGGGGGGTCATACCCAATAGTTATATCCCCAACATTAGGCCCCAGGTTGATTTGAACTTGTTCATATCAATCTTCAATACTTGACTTAGCAGAATCTTTCATCATCAACTTTATGAATTTGTGGTAACCCGCCATGATGTCATACCTCAAAATGGTGTTAACCCGCCATGACGTCATCTCGCCTTAACTTTGCACGAAGCCCAAAACATCTTAGTGTATCTTCGTCTTTAATGAGCCTCCCAAAAATCGAGACATCCGTGCAGCCACCTAACCATTTTTTCGGCCTCCCCGATTCCCATGCATGCCATCTATCCACTGCCTTATAAATAGGGACAAGGGTCCTTTTCATTTCCCCCCTTGCCTCCTCGCCTTCGTCTTCTTTCTCACAATGCCATGCGCGCTAGAGCTCCGCCACCGTCGACCTCGTCAACTGCCTCGACTCCGGACGCTACATCGACCTGAACGAACCAGATCACCACGGCGCACCTTCGCTGTCCAGCAGCCCCAGTAAGTACTCCTCTTTTCTCGTAACAAATCTCCATTAGGGTTTGCTCAAGTTCATCAAAATTCATCTCCATTCTTCTTTTTTCCTCCTTAGATCGTGTAGTTGAATCTGAATCCATTACCAAAGTAATGCGGCAACCATTAGCATCTCTTTTTAATCAAAAAGATTCTTCTTCCATAGAAATAATCTCATCTGAACACAAGAGTTCTTCCACTGCTACTGCCTTAGGTTTAGAATTTATTTTGTTTTCTAAACTGCCACAGATCCAAAATGATAGCACCAATCTTTAGAATCTGTTTGTCCAACACTTAGCAATCCCTCACTTATAGATCTGAAATATGACAATTGTTCGGGCGGCTTAGCTGATAATCCATAACCCGCCATGTACCATTGGTCCCCTTTTAAGCCGCCAAAATACGTATCTGCATAACTCAGTGTTGTCCTCCGGCTTAACACGTTGGCTATTTATAGCTTTTACCTTTGAATCAATGACCGGCTTAACAACATAGTCTTAAACTGGCAATATTCTCTTTTCAGACCTTCATCCTCAAAAATTACCAAGACTATCACTTCATGCAACTGGGTAGCTTCCTGGGTCACCGAGGAGGATTTAAATGAGTTCATACAGACAGGCATCTTAGCCAACAAAGATGTCATCCACTGAGGGTCCCAGGCACTGAAAACCCTCCTGAGCCCAAAGAGGGGCAAAGTAAATGTTTTTACTGATCATCTGCTCCGGGGGTTTAGCCCTCCCGGCTCAAAATTTTCCGCGACGTGCTACACTTTTTCCAGCTCCATCCTCAATATATTTGGCCAAATTCCATTTCAAACATCTATAACTTTCAAGTGTTCTGCAAGGTGTACCTTCAACGGGAGCCCGCTATAGAACTATTCAGAGAATTTTATTACTTGAACCGGCAGAACAAGTTCACAGACGGGCCCAGCCTAGAATTGTTGGAAATATGCTCTAGAGGCAATAATAAATTAGTTATTATTATTATATTTCCTTGTTCATGATAATTGTTTATTATCCATGCTATAATTGTATTGATAGGAAACTTAGATACATATGTGGGTACATAGACAACACCATGTCCCTAGTAAGCCTCTAGTTGACTAGCTTGTTGATCAATAGATGGTTACGGTTTCCTGACCATGGACATTGGATGTCATTGATAACGGGATCACATCATTAGGAGAATGATGTGATGGACAAGACCCAATCCTAAGCCTAGCACAAAGATCGTGTAGTTCATATGCTAAAGCTTTTCTAATGTCAAGTATCTTTTCCTTAGACCATGAGATTGTGCAACTCCCGGATACCGTAGGAATGCTTTGGGTGTACCAAACGTCACAACATAACTGGGCGGCTATAAAGGTGCACTACGGGTATCTCCGAAAGTGTCTGTTGGGTTGGCACGAATCGAGACTGGGATTTGTCACTCCGTGTGACGGAGAGGTATCTCTGGGCCCACTTGGTAGGACATCATCATAATGTGCACAATGTGACCAAGGGGTTGATCACGGGATGATGTGTTATGGAACGAGTAAAGAGACTTGCCGGTAACGAGATTGAACAAGGTATCGGGATACCGACGATCGAATCTCGGGCAAGTACTATACCGCTAGACAAAGGGAATTGAATATGGAATTGATTGAATCCTCGACATCGTGGTTCATCCGATGAGATCATCGTGGAACATGTGGGAGACAACATGGGTATCCAAATCCCGCTGTTGGTTATTGGCCGGAGAGTTGTCTCAGTCATGTCTACGTGTCTCCCGAACCCGTAGGGTCTACACACTTAAGGTTAGATGACGCTAGGGTTATAGGGAATAGATGTACGTGGTTAACGAATGTTGTTCAGAGTCCAGGATGACATCCCGGACGTCACGAGGAGTTCCGGAATGGTCCGGAGGTAAAGATTTATATATGGGAAGTCCTGTTTTGGTCACTGGAAAAGTTTCGGGTGCTATCGGTAATGTACCGGGACCACCGGGAGGGTCCCGAGGATCCACCAAGTGGGGCCACCGGCCCCAGAGGGCAGCATGGGCCAAGTGTGGGAGGGGACCAGCCCCAGGTGTGCTGGTGTGCCCCCCCACCAGGGCCCAAGGCGCCTAGGGTTTGTGGAGGGGGCACCTCCACCTTACTTGGGGGGGCAAGTTTCCCCCTCTCCCCCCCTTGGCCGCCGCCCTAGATGGGTTTTGGGGCTGCCGCACCCCTTGGGGTGGGTGATGAAGTCATGTACCTAGGGTAGGGTCATGGGCCTGTCCAGAGGACCCTCCCCAAGGTCATCTTCAGAAGAAACAACGTTCCAGTCGACCAAGAGAGATTCCACTCGACGGACTCGAAGGCATTCGACCACGAAGACTCACTCGACCACCAGGAGATTAAGAGTCACTCTGTATCCAAACGGTCTGTAATTAAGTAGTCTTTATTACCATGATGACGCTTTATGTAGGGCGTTACCAGTAATGCCAATCCTTTATGTACTTTAAACCCTCTGCTGCGTGGGCTGGCTGGGGTCCTGGCAGACACTATATAAGCCACCCCCTCCACCGGTAGAAGGGTTCGTACCCCTGTAACCCATACGTACATAATCCAGTTGACCGCCTCCGGGCTCCGAGATGTAGGGCTGTTACTTCCTCCGAGAAGGGCCTGAACTTGTAAATCCCTTGCGTATACAACTACTCCATAGCTAGGATCTTGCCTCTCCATACCTACCCCCATTCTACTGTCAGACTTAGAACCACGACAGTTGGCGCCCACCGTGGGGCAGGTGTCTTAGCGACTTTTTGGAGAACTTGCAATTTTTCCGATTGCCTTCATCATGGTTTCTGGCGGAGTTCTGGTCGAGGGCCGCGAGATCCATCTCGGTGCGCTCACTTTCATCGCCGACGACTCCGCTTGGCTCCAGGAGGCTCCACTCGACATCAGCGTGCTCCCCGTCCGCGGTGTGATGCATTTTCGGGCGTGTGTCCGTGGCATCCTGCTGCGGCAACCGTCGACTCCATATCAGTCGACACCTATGCCGTCCTCCCTCCCTGTCTCCCGCCAGCGCAAGCGCTCTGGTCGGTCGAGGCTTCAGCGGTGGGTGAGACACGCAGTAGCTCGCCAATCGGCCACCACCCAAGTCGCGGCAATTGAGCCCGATGAATCTCTCTATGGCCTGTTCGATCTGTAGACTGGGTCCGTAGAGACTGCATCCGAGTGCGACGGCAGTGATCCAGCGGCGGAAGTCCTGATGGTCAATGGGCCTCGTATCCCTCCCGGCTTCCCCCGAACCGACGGGATGAACGACGGGGGCGACACCTCTCAGGCCCACGAAGAGTATCAGCCCGAGCCGCTCACTTCTTAGCAGAGGGAAGAACTTCGCCGCCGGAACATGGATGCCCTGCATACTCCCATTGCAGGAGAAACTTTTGAGGCTCGTGCCCTGGAAGAGGCGCGTTTGGCCAATTTGGCTGAACGCACTCGACTGGAGAACCTCCAGCGAGCACTCGACAAGCGTGCGCGTCAACGAGTACCCGACTCCAGCCGACGTCAGCTCTTTCCGCAACCGACTCAGGTATATCGAACTCCGATTCAGAATTTGGCAGCTGCAGCCCGTATAGTGGAGTCAATTCAGCCCTCTCAGTCGGAGGCTGGAAGAGGCTTGATGCAGATCAGAGATTTGCTCCAGGCGGCAGGAGATCAGAATTCAGTTGTGTCACAGTCGCGCAACAGAATTCACAGTCGATCCGTCGCTGCGAATACTATCCAGTCGGCTCACAGTCCCAGGTCGCCTCCGAGGAGCGTGGGACGCGAAGGCCAGCGGGACCACTATGATGATCGATTTGATCGTGATGACAGGCGTCGAGTGCCCACTCCTCCCCCGAGAAGTGGGTCTAACGCCCATCGGCAGCAAGATGACAGACGCCAGCTCAGCGTTGGGCGGAGAGCTCCAGTCGACCCCAGAGAGCCAGGCTTTGACGCGAGATCCATCATCGTGCAAGGTTTGGTCGACCGGAACAGAGCTCATAGAGGTGACCATGACACAGATGTGCCCACAAGCAGCCGAGTCCACGTTTCAGGTCCAGAATGCTTTAGCAGAGCCATCAGAGCCGCAGTGATACCCCCCAACTTCAGGTTGGCGACTGGAGTGAGTAAGTTCACCGGAGAATCTAAGCCTGAAACTTGGCTTGAAGATTACCGAGTGGCTATTCAGATTGGTGGCGGTAATGATGAGGTGGCCATGAAGCATTTGCCACTTATGCTAGAGGGTTCGGCCAGGGAGTGGTTGAATCAGTTAGCTCCTAGCAGCATTTACACCTGGGAAGATCTTTCCCGAGTGTTCGTCAGGACGTTCGAGGGAACTTGCAAGCGACCGGCCGGATTGACAGAGCTGCAAGTCTGCGTACAAAGGTCGGATGAAACACTGAGAGATTACATCCAGAGATGGATCACTTGCATCATACCGTGGAGAATGTGTCAGACCATCAAGCGGTCTGCGCCTTCAAGGATGGTGTCAAGAACAGAGAGTTGAGCCTGAAGTTTGGTCGAACTGGAGATATGACCCTGAGTCGGATGATGGAAATAGCTACCAAGTACGCTAATGCTGAAGAAGAGGACAGACTCCGGAGTGGCAAGTACAAGCCGAGTCAGTCGGAAAAAGGAAACTCCAGTCGGAAGTAGAAGCGGAAAGCCGAGCCAGCTGCTCCTGGAGAGGCTCTGGCTGTGACTCAGGGCAAATTCAAAGGGAAGCCCAAAGGATCTTGGAACCCCAAGAAGGTAAAGGATAAGGAAGGAAATGACGTGATGGATCGACCGTGTCATATCCACACGAAGAAAGACGAAGAGGGTAACTTCATCTACCCAAAGCATACCACTCGCCAGTGCCGGCTCTTAATCCAGCAGTTTCAAGGAAAACAGCCGAAGGACAAAGAGAAGGAGTCGGACAAGGCTGAGGACAAGGAGGACAGTGATGGAGAGTACCCTCATGTCAACTCCACTCTGATGATTTTTGCTGATGTAGAGAGCAAAAGTCGACTGAAAGTGATCAACCGTGAGGTCAATATGGTCGCCCCTGCGACACCAAACTATCTGAGATGGCCGCAAACTCCCATTACTTTCGACCAGTCTGATCACCCTACTCACATTGCCACCCCTGGGAGGCAAGCGCTGGTAGTCGACCCAGTCGTCGAAGGCACTCGACTGACGAAGGTATTGATGGATGGCGGCAGTGGATTGAATATACTGTATGCAGAGACGCTCAAGGGAATGGGCATTCCGATGTCCAGGCTCAGCTCCAGCAACATGAGTTTTCACGGAGTCATCCCGGGAAAGAAGGCTGAGTCACTCGGCCAAATAGCTCTGGATGTAGTGTTCGGCGACTCGAAGCATTTCCGCAAAGAGAAGCTGACATTTGAAGTCGTGGATTTCCGAAGCGCCTACCACGCTATTTTGGGAAGACCAACCTATGCCCGCTTCATGGCTCGACCATGTTATGTGTACCTAAGTTAAAGATGCCTGGCCCCAAAGGCGTGATCACCATCACTGGCAGCTGGAAGAAGGCAGAAGAGTGTTTCCAGAAAGGCTCAAAGATTGCGGATGACCAGATAACAGTGGTAGAGCTGGAGGAATACAAGAAGAATGCAGATCCGAGTGATTTGCTGCGGGCCAAGAAGCCCGCCACAGAGTCAGTGTTTCAGTTGTCTCGGGAGACGAAGCCAGTTCATATCCACCCGACTGACCCTAATTCAGCTCCGACCCATATTTCCACAACACTCGACTCTAAATAGGAAGAAGCGCTCATCCAGTTCCTCCGTGAGAACTGGGACATCTTTGCATGGAAGCCTGCTGACATGCCGGGTGTTCCCAGGGGGCTGGCTAAGCATCGCCTTAGAGTCGACTCAAAAGCAAAACCTGTCAAAGAACATCTTCGACGGTCCACCGTTTAGAAGAGAAAAGCCATTGGCGAGGAGGTGGCTCGACTCCTTGCAGCAGAGTTTATCCGAGAGATATACCACTCCGAGTGGCTCGCCAATGTCGTCATGGTTCCCCAAGAAGGACAAGTCATTTCGCATGTGCATCGATTTCAAACATATCAATCGGGCCTGCCCGAAAGATCATTTTCCTCTCCCTCGCATCGACCAAATTGTCGACTCGACTGCGGGATGCGAGAGATTGTCTTTTTTAGACGCCTATTCCGGGTACCATCAGATCCGTCTGTATGGACCCGACGAGATCAAAACAGATTTCATCACTCCATTCGGGTGCTTCTGCTATGTCACCATGCCATTCGGTCTCAAGAATGCCGGAGCCACGCTCATGAGAATGATTCAAAAGTGTTTACTCACTCAAATCAGTCGGAATGTGGAAGCGTACATGGATGATATCGTGGTCAAGTCGCGAAAGGGTTCCAACCTATTAACTGACCTAGACGAAACATTTGCCAATCTCAGAAGGTATGATATCAAGCTCAATCCATTGAAGTGCACATTTGGAGTACTTGGCGGAAAGTTACTCGGTTTTCTCATTTCAGAACGAGGAATCGATGCTAACCCAGAAAAAGTCGGCACCATACTCCGAATGAAACACCCTGTGCATGTGCACGACGTCCAGAAGCTTACTGGATGCTTGGCCGCTTTAAGTCGATTCATCTCTCCCCTCGGTGAAAAGGCATTGCCCCTTTACCGACTGATGAAGAAGCAGACAAGTTCGAGTGGACTCCATAAGCTGATGCAACATTTGCCGAGTTAAAAACTCTGCTCTCCACCCAGCCGGTGCTTGCTGCTCCAATCAGCAAAGAGCCTTTGTTGCTTTATATTGCAGCCACAGGACAAGTCGTCAGTACAGTACTTACGGTCGAGCGGGAAGAAGAAGGGAAAGCCTTCAAAGTTCAGCGCCCAGTGTATTATCTTTCTGAAGTTTTGACCCCATCGAAGCAAAGATATCCTCATTATCAGAAGCTTGTGTATGGGATCTACATGACCATGAAGAAGGTTGCTCATTATTTCTCTGATCACGACATTACAGTCGTCAGCGACGCACCATTGTCAGAGATTCTGCATAACAGAGATGCAACTGGTCGAGTGGGCGATTGAATTCCTTCCCCTTGATGTCAAATTCAAGGCAAAGAAAGCCATTAAGTCCCAGGCTATAGCAGATTTCCTTGCCGAGTGGATTGAGCAACAACAGCCGACTCAAGTTCACTCGGAGCATTGGACCATGTTCTTTGATGGATCTAAGATGTTAAATGGTTCTGGTGCTGGGGTTGTTTTGGTTTCCCCCCGAGGATATAAACTCAGATATGTGCTCCAAATCCACTTTGATTCCTCCAACAATGAAGCAGAATATGAAGCACTCTTGTATGGGTTGCGCATGGCCATTTCACTCAGCATCCGTCGCCTTATGGTTTATGGCGACTCAGATTTGGTGGTCAATCAGGTGACGAAGGAGTGGGACGTTAGAAGCCCAGCCATGACTGGATACTGCAATGCTGTGAGGAAGCTCGAAAAGAAGTTCGAAGGGTTAGAGCTCCACCACATACCCCGACTGAAAAATCAAGCAGCTGACGATCTGGCGAAGATAGGATCCAAGAGAGAAGCCATCCCAGTGATGTGTTCTTGGAGCATATCCACACTCCGTCAGTCATAGAAGATCCTTTTACCGATGAAGCTCCGCAACCTAAGAGTGTTACGGACCTGACTGAGGTTGAAGTCCCAGCAGTGGTCGACCTGATCATGGAAGTTCTAGTGATCACTCCAGATTGGACAGTACCATATATCGCGTATATCTTGAGGAAAGAACTCCCGGAGGACGAAGAAGAGGCTCGACAGATTGTCCGCCGATCTAAGGCCTTTACCGTGATAAGAGGACAGTTGTACAGAGAAAGCGCGACTGGAGTTGGTCAGAAATGCATAACACTAGAGCAAGGTCGAATAATCCTTGATGACATCCACTCGGGGACCTGTGGCCATCATGCGTCCTCTCGGACCATCGTGGCCAAAGCATACCGAGCCGGATTTTATTTGCCAAGAGCGAATGAAATGGCGAAGGAGATAGTCGACAAGTGCGAGGGATGTCAATTTTACTCCAATATGTCACACAAGCCCGCGTCAGCTTTGAAGACTATACCACTCGTCTGGCCCTTTGCAGTGTGGGGTTTGGATATGGTCGGTTGAAAGGATTGATATGGTTGACTAGAGGGGGGGGTGAATAGGCAACTAACAATTTTTAGACTTTTCTTTAACAATTTAAACCTTGCAAAGAAATAGGTTGTCTAGATGTGCAACTACGTGGACAACCTATATGATGCAAAGACAATGAGCACACAAGCAAGCAATGGTTATAGCACAAGTAAGCTTGCAAAAGCAAAGGGATAAGATAACCAAGAGTGGAGCCGGTGGAGACGAGGATGTGTTACCGAAGTTCCTTCCTTTTAAAGGGAAGTACGTCTCCGTTAGAGCGGTGTGGAGGCACAATGCTCCCCAAGAAGCCACTAGGGCCACCGTAATCTCCTCACGCCCTCACACAATGCGAGATGCCGTGATTCCACTATTGGAGCCCTTGAAGGCGGCAACCGGACCTTTACAAACAAGATTGGGGCTATCTCCACAACACTTGGAGGCTCCCAATAATCCCGCGAAGCTTCACCACAATGGAGTATGGCTTCGAGGTGACCTCAACCGTCTAGGGTGCTCAACACCCAAGAGTAACAAGATCCGCAAGGGATAAGTGGGGGGAATCAAATATCCTGTGGTGGAAGTGTAGATCGGGCACTTGTCACCCAATCCCGAGCAAATCAACAAGTTTGATTGGCTAGGGAGAGAGATCGAGTGAAAATGGAGCTTGGAGCAACAATGGAGCTTAGAGGTGGAAGAGGTAGTCAACTAGAGGTAGAAGACACCCCTTATATAGTCGTGGAAAAATCCAACCGTTATCCACATGTTCAGCCCGCGACACACGGTACTACCGCTCCAGGGGCGCGGTACTACCGCGAGGCTGTGCGGTACTACCGTGGCTGACCACAGTACTACCGCGACAGCACACAGGCCGGAACTAGCCTGACAAGGGGGCAGTACTACCGCTTGCGCGGTACTACCGCACCCACTTGCGGTACTACCGCTAGGCAGGAAAGTCACGGCCTGGGAAGGGCGCGGATGAAATAAATTACATCCGTGCCTACTTCCGCTGAAACTGAGGTGGTACAAAAATCCGACGCGGTACTACCGCTCGCGAGGGGCGGTACTACCGTGCGGGCGCGGATGTAAAAAATTACATCCGCGCCTACTACCGCGACACTGCGGTACTAGGTAGGAGGGCCACGGTACTACGACTCCTAGGGAGCGGTACTACCGTGGGCCCCCGCGGTACTACCGCGCTGGACGAGCGGTACTACCGTGGAGGGCGTGGATGTAAAAAATTACATCCGCCCCTACTACCGCACCGGAGCGGCACAAGGCCTGGGAGCCGCGGTACTACCGCTCCAGATGAGCGGTACTACCGTGACACACAGCGGTACTACCGCGTGTACTTGCGGTACTACCGCAAGTACAACAGTAGTCGTCAGATTTCCGCACAACCAAGATAACAAAGGGAAGCTCCAAAATGCAGGGAAAGGAGGAACAAGTGTACGTGTTGATTCCACCCAAACCTTTCCGACGCGGACCCCCTCTTAATAGTACGGCTCTCCTACGACTCAAAACCACCAAAGAGAACCGTAGAACAACGCCGACTTCAATAGTCTCCGAGGGGCACCGAATCGTCTCATGCCTAGAGATGAAGTATCTGAGAAACTCAAGGCACACGATTAGTCCGCAAATGCATTGTCATCAATCACCAAAACACCTGAGGGATAAATATGCCCTTACAATCTCCCCCTTTTTGGTGGATTGATGACAACACGGGATTTGCATATAGATAAGATAATTTAGAGCAGGGGCAAACCCCACCGCTCTAAAATATAGACGGGCTCCCCCTAGATGTGTGCACTTTAGATGAATGCTTTGGACTGCATAGCACACAGACTAGGATCAACACTCCCCCTATATTTTAGAGACCAAGGCATGATAATAAGCATAGCATAGCATAAAGATAGCACAATATAACACAAGCTCGCTAGGATAGATAGAGTGCATATGTCTTACACCATACGAAGTAAAGCTACCGAGGTTCAAACGAGAAAGCAGCAAATAGTTCAAACGAGAAAGCAGCAAACACACGACACACTCGCAAATCCCTACACTCTCTCCCCCTTTGGCATCGAGACGCCAAAAAGGCAGAGAGGACACCTACACACAAGAGGTGGCTCAAGCAGAGAACTCGTCCCAAGCCTCTCCGTCGGTCTCCTCGGCAGCAGGGATGGTCTCCTCGACATCCTCCTCAGACTCAGTCCACCTGTAGCCCTGCTTCTCCATCCACTCGGCCTCTGGAGTGATGTGCTCCTCAGACCCGCCAGACACTGCCTCACCATAGAGCTGCAAGATCTTGTTGTCCCGGCGACGACTCTCCTTGGACGCCACGTGAGTCCTGTACTGCCCCTTGGCTTGCATGCAGAAAAGAGTCTTCATCTTGTCCTTCAGCTTCTTGGCCCATGATGGCATAGTGGCACTCTGGGAAGGCCTAGCAGCACGGCCCTCAGCAACATCCTCGGCGCCAGCATCCTCCTCATCAACAGCAGCCCTAGCAGCAGTCGCCTCGGCACGAGTAGTGGTGTTGGCCCAGTTGGATTTGATACGCAGGCAGATGGGCTCATGGCGAACCCAGTCTGGAGCAAGAAACTCCTCATCAGGGAACATCTTCTCCCAAGTCTTCGAAATCAGCAGAAACAGATAGGGCCCATAGATAGGCACCTTGCGGTTGAACACTGCAAACCGGAGCTCACACCACATGATGTGTGAGACATCAAGTGGCTGAGACTGAGACGAACGAGCCTCCTCGCAGATGAGCATCATGTCCACCATATAGGCATGAACCTTGTCTTTGTCACCGATGCGAGGGAACAAGGAGTTGCGGAAGATGCGATACATGATATCCAGAAAGGGTTGAGCACCAAAGTTGTCTTGCCATTGGCGAGCGCCTTCTCAACCATGAATGGTGCAAGCCTGTCCTTGTTGGCAGACTCAGCATTGGCATGGGGGCGAACACCCACTGGAGAGTTGAGCCCATCATCAGGAACCTGGAGAAGATCCATGAACTCCTTCCAGGTAGCAGACAGCTTACGGCCATTGGTCATCCAGGTCATCCTCCGTTCCTCATCGGAGTGAAAGTAGACTGAGGCAAAGAACTGACAGATAAGCTCAGGGTCATAGTCGAGGTGGAAGGTTAACACATGCTCAATGCCAAACTGCTCCACCAAGTCCAGAGCCTCTCCAAAGTAGTCACGGAACTTGTCCTTCCTCATGTGATGCATATCAATCCACTTCACCTCCACATAGGTATTCTGCTTGTTCTTGATGACATCCAGATAGATGTTGGTCTGTTGCTTGTTCCAGAACAGCTCACAGCCTCTGACAGTGGACGCGGGTGCACATAAGGGTGAAGCTGCCTGAGACGGACATAATCAGCTTGGGCTATCTCATCCATGCCCTTAGCGGGCTCCTTGTGCTTGCTAGCTGAGTGCTTGACATTGCGCTTGGAGGCAGACGAGCCCTCTGGTACTTCACCTGGGTTGCGCAGACGTTTGGAGCCAGTGTCACGACTGGGGTTGGACCGGCGAGAGCCACCACCTGAGACACACACGCAAAACACCAAAGACGCGAAAGATCAATGCAAAGGCCACGAAAAAGCACAAGAAACACATAGAAGGCATACGAGAAAGTTGGCATGCGATAGATGTGAGCCACGGTAGAACTGCCACTGCTGCGGTACTAAAATATTAGTACTGCTCCAAACGCGGTAGTACCGTGCGAGGTCACGGTAGTACCGTGGTTGGAGCGGAAGTAAATTTTAGTACCGCACAGAGCGCGGTAGTACCGCTCCCGAAGGGCAGGTAGTACCGTGCAAGCGGTAGTACCGCGCCAGACGGGCGGTAGTACCGCGTCACGTCAGATCCAACCGGCGGTTTGAATCTGAAAAGAACCGCGAAACAATGGCGGTGCTACGATGATCCGATCTAGCGCAAGACAACTATACAAGTATAAATCATATGTAATACCACGCTCCTTCATCCTATTCTTGCAGAGATTAAGCCTAAGAATCTCAAGAACACACAAGCCTCCCCCAAAATCTAGAAACACTAAACACAATCAACACGGAGAGGGAGTTGGGGAAAAACCTTGGTCCATAGCAAGAGCACGTGGTGGGGAACGATCCCACCGGTCGGAATCACGGGAGGGCAGCCGGTGGAGAAGATCCGGCGACGAACGCCGGCTCCGTTCTTAAGCGAGGGAGAGAAGGAGACGACATGGAGAGAGAGGACAGCGAATGGGTATGGGGAGTTAAAACTCCCCCTGCCCGTCCTTATCCCCACGCGCTCGAACCGGCGCGGTAGTACCACGTATCATCGCGGTAGTACCGCTCGGGCGGAAGTACCGCGCCGATGCGGTAGTACCGCTCAACAAGGCGGCATTAAAAAATTACTGCCGCGTGGTGACAGTAGTACTATGCTCCCGCAAACGGTAGTACCATGGCTGGCTGCGGTAGTACCGTAGCTGGCCGCGGTAGTACCGTGAGCTCAAGTCACCGCAAGTTTCAACACGAGAAGAAAAAAGCCTTTGCACGGAAACTTTTCACACGCAAGAAACCACAAGAACACGCACAAACCAGAGGCAAAAAGACAACAAGAAACCACCAAGCGACAAAGCCTCTCGAGGAGAGAGGGCGGTGGCCGAAGCCACCTATGTTTGAGTTGGATGGTACGGCACCGCAAAGAATTATCCTTGGGCCCATGACTAAAACTCGTCTTTGAAGCACAAGTACCATTAAAAATGGCTAATGTGAAAGAGGTGATCGATTTATGCATAATGGGGGGAGGGAGAGTTCATTGAGAGAACAACACTCCCCCTATGTCCATGCCTACACCTAAACTAGACAACACGTTGAGTGTGGTGGGGGGTGTACGGGTTCAAGTCACATTGCTCAAATCAATGATATTTAGCTCATGCCTTAACTCGCGAAATCTTGCTTCATCCAAGGGCTTCGTGAAAATATCTGCAAGGTTATCATGAGTGTTGACATACTTGAGCTCGATCTCCCCTCGCCTAATGTGATCCCGGATGAAGTGATACCGAATCTCAATGTGCTTCGTCTTGAAGTGTTGTACCGGGTTGAGAGAAATCTTGATGGCACTTTCATTATCACACCAAAGAGGCACTTTGTCACAAATGACACCGTACTCCTTTAAAGTTTGCCTCATCCATAGGAGTTGAGCACAACAACTACCGGCCGCCACATACTCCGCTTCGGTGGACGAGAGGGACACACAACTTTGCTTCTTGGAAGACCAACTTACCAAAGAGCAACCAAGAAATTGGCACCCTCCGGAAGTGGACTTCCTATCCACTTTGTCCCCCGCCCAATCAGAATCCGTGAAACCTTCAAGCTTGAAATTTGCTCCTCTTGGGTACCATAAGCCAAAGTTTGGGGTATGAGCCAAATATCGAAAGATTCTCTTGACCGCCACATAGTGACTTTCCTTTGGTGCGGCTTGAAACCGTGCACACATCCCCACACTCAACATGATATCCGGTCTAGATGCACAAAGGTAAAGCAAGGAGCCAATCATGGAGCGATATACCTTTTGATCCACCGCTTTACCATTGGGATCGATGTCAAGTTGGCACTTGGTAGGCATTGGTGTAGAAGCCGGCTTGACATCACTTAGCTTGAATCTTTTAAGCATGTCTTGAGTGTATTTGGCTTGGTTGATGAAGGTTCCTTCTCTTCGTTGTTTGATGTCAAAACCAAGGAAGAACTTCAACTCTCCCATCGAAGACATCTTGAACTTGGAGGTCATGAGAGCGGCAAATTCCTCATTGAAAGCTTTGTTAGGAGAACCAAAGATAATATCATCAACATATAGTTGGCATACAAACAACTCCCCTTTGACCTTCTTAGTAAAAAGAATGGGATCGATTTGTCCTACTTCAAATCCACGATCTTGTAGCAACTCGGTAAGGTAGTCATACCACGCACGTGGGGCTTGTTTAAGGCCATAGAGTGCCTTATCGAGTTGATACACATGATCCGGGAAGTAGGGGTCCTTGAACCCGGGGGGTTGCTTGACATAAACCAACTCATTAATGGGACCATTAAGAAAAGCACTTTTCACATCCATTTGTTGCAACTTAAAGTTGTGATGGGAAGCATAAGCAATCAACAAACGAATGGATTCAAGACGAGCAACGGGAGCAAAGGTTTCACTGTAGTCGATGCCCTCGACTTGGGAGTAGCCTTGTGCTACCAATCTTGCCTTGTTGCGAATGATGTTCCCATGAGCATCTTGCTTGTTCTTGAAGATCCACTTTGTTCCAATGACATTGTGGTTCCCTGAAGGTCTTGGCACCAATCTCCACACCTTGTTGTACTCGAAGTTGTTGAGTTCTTCATGCATGGCATTGAGCCAATCCGAGTCTTCGAGCGCCTCATAGACCTTTTGGGGTTCAACACAAGAGACAAACGCATGATGTTCACAATAGTTAGCTAATTGTCTATGAGTGCTTACCCCCTTTCTTAGACTTCCAACCACGTTTTCCATGAGATGGCCTTGGGTGGTGAGTTTGGAAGCAATCTTCGCGGCACGACGCTCTAATTCTTCCTCGGGTGTGGAAGGAGGAAGGTTAACTTGATCATCTTGAGCGCCATCTTGAGCTTGCTCGTGATCTTGAACTTGCTCGAGGGGGAGTACTTGACCTTGGGCATCATTTAGAGGTTCACCTCCATCTTGAGGTTGATCTTGCCCTTGGTCTTGTTCATGAAGGTGAGGGCCTTCACTTTGTTCTTCGGAAGCGTGTGGGTCTTGGGGAGGTGATGGCTCCACTTGAGTGGAGCATTGTCCTTCTCCTTCGGCCACAAGGGGTTGCTCAATGGGTAGGATATGACCAATACCCATTCTTCTTATGGCTTGGGGAGGAATTTCATCACCTACATCATAAGTACCACTTTGCTCCACTTGGGAGCCGTTATTTTCATCAAACTCTACGTTACACGTCTCCTCAATGAGTCCGTTGGACTTGTTGAGAACACGGTAAGCATGAGAGTTCGTAGCATAACCAACAAATATGCCCTCATGAGCTCTAGCTTCAAATTTAGACAAACGAACACCTTTCTTGAGAATGAAACACTTACACCCGAACACCCGGAAGTACTTGAGATTGGGCTTGTTCCCGGTGAGTATCTCATACGGAGTCTTGTTCAAACCTTTGCGGAGATAGAGCCGATTGGATGCATGACAAGCTGTGTTGATGGCTTCGGCCCAGAAGTTGTATGGAGACTTGAACTCCGCCATCATGGTCCTTGCCGCATCCATCAACGTCCGGTTCTTCCTCTCGCAACACCATTTTGTTGAGGGGTATATGGTGCAGAATATTGATGCTTGATCCCTTCATCACTAAGAAACTCATCCAAGGTGTAGTTCTTCAACTCGGTGCCGTTGTCACTTCTTATTGTCAAGATCTTTGCATTGTGTTGATGTTGAGCTTCATTTGCAAAGTCGATGACGGTTTATTGAGTCTCACTCTTCCTCTTGAAGAAGTATACCCAAGTGTATCTTGAATAATCATCCACTATCACCAAGCAATACTTTCTACCTCCAAGACTATCAAAGGATGGGGGCCCAAAGAGGTCCATGTGAAGGATCTCCAAGGGTCTCTTCGAGTAGATGATACTCGTGGGAGGGTGAGCCGTCTCATGAAGCTTTCCTTCGATACAAGCACTGCAAAAACGATCTTTGGCAAAACTAACATTTGTTAGTCCATGAACATGGTCCCCCTTGAGAAGACTTTGCAAAGATCTCATATTGACGTGGGCTAAACGGCGATGCCAAAGCCATCCCACATCAACTTTAGCCATTAGGCATGTCGCGGTCTTAGTGGGTTGCTCCGAGAAGTTAACCACACAGAGACCGTTCTCGACATGCGCAACAAAGGCTACTTTAAGAGTCTTGCTCCACAAGAGGGCCACGGTATCAATATCAAAGAAGGTGGCAAAACCCATGAGTGCGAGTTGACGAACGGAAAGTAAATTGAACGCAAGGGACTCAACAAGCATGACTTTCTCGATCGTTAGATCATGAGAAATGACAACCTTGCCAAGACCCAATACCTTAGAATGTGAGGCATCACCCCATTCGACATTGGTGGGCATAGATGGGATATTGTGCACATCCACCACCAAGTCCTTGCTCCCGGTCATATGATTTGTTGCTCCACTATCGAGCAACCATGATCCCCCACCGGAAGCAAACACCTACAAGAGATCAATGCTTGGTTTTAGGTACCCATTGAGTAATGGGTCCTTTGATGTTAGTAACAAGGGTCTTAGGAACCCAAATAGACCATTCAATGTACTCATAAGGAGAACCAACAAATTTAGCATAAACATGTCCATCACTAGCACGGCACAACACATAAGAGGGGTTAAAGTCGCCGGCTTTGTTGGGAGAGATGGCGTTGCGCTCTTTGGCTTCACCACTCTTCCCATTGTTCTTCTTCTCCTTAGGAGCACCTTCTCCCTCCTTCACAAAGGTTTGCGTGAGCGGAGGAGGTCGATTGGTCTTGCTCTTCTTCTCCTTGTTCTTCTTCTTGTTCTTGGACTTGGGTGCGAACCCAACTCCCTCCTTGCCCACAACTTCCTTTTGATTGCTCAAAAGGTCATTTAGGTTCTTCTCGCCTTGTATGCATGACACAAGACCTTTCTCGAGTTGTTCCTTCAACTTGGCATTTTCCTCCACAAGATGCACATGCTCACAACATGGGTTAGTAGCATTTGCATTATCAATTAAGACCATGTGAGGAAATGTGGCCTTTTCCTTAGTTAGCTTAACTTGGAGTTGAGCATGAGACTCCTTGAGGGTGGCATGAGCACCTTTCAAGACCTTGTGGGCCTTGTCAAGTACATCAAACTCCTCCGTGAGTCTAACATGATCAACCCCAAGTTTAGCCTTCTCGGAAGCTAGAACACGAGACACAACAAGAGCATGATCAAGATCTTTCTTTAGTTTAGCATGACCATCGTTGTGTGACTCCTCAAGAGCCAAACGATGCCCACGCTCTTCCTCAAGAGCATTAGAGAGATCCGATATCTCATCGGCATAGTCACGACTATGACTTTCCATCTTAGTGATGGTTTCTTCATGAGCCTCGATCATGTCATTGGCTTCACCAAGTTGTTCCAAGAGAGCAACGAAATGCTTCTTGGATTTGCCCTTGAGCTTACTCATGAAGGACTCAAATTCATTGATCTCCTCATTAGACCCCTTACCATTATCAAAGTCATCCGTTGAAGGAGAGTTAGGAATAATGGTGGTTTTGATGTTGGGGGTTACCTTGTTGGTGGCCTTAGCCATGAGGCACTTGGCAGTGATGTTCTCGTTAGGTGCATCGAAGAGAGACACCCGTGGAGTTGAGACAATGGCAACGGATGCCATGGCCATTGTTTCACCATCTTCATCATCATCGTCATCCTCACGGTATTCTTCTTGAACCACCAACCCGTGAGAAGGAGTCTTCTTGGTGAAGTTGTTCTTGTTGGGGATGGACTTGGCTTTGTCTTTTCGAATGAACTTGCCACTATTGTCTTCCCACTTCTCCTATGGACAATCCGCAACGAAATGGCTAATATTGCCACAGTTGAAACAAGTTCTAACTCGTTGCTTCCCCTTGAGGCCACTTGAGTTGTTCTTGTTGAAGTTGGGTCTTGTAGTCTTCTTACTCCAAAACTGTCTTGAGGCAAGAGCCATGTGCTCATGATAATCATACTTCGTGTCCTCGGGGTTGCTATCCTCATCTTCCTCTTCTTCTTCTTCTTCCACACTAACCTTGGCCTTCAAGGCAAGATTGGGCTTCTTTAACCTTTGGGAACGGAGCACCGCATTGTCGACGGTCTTGTCCAAGATGCTCATTGCAACAAACTCATCCAACACTTCACTAGAGGTCATGGAGTGGAAGTCCGGTCTTTGGCGGATGACGGAGGACATGGCCTTGTTGTAGGGCATCATGGCCTTGAGGAACTTGCGCTTGATCCAGTTGTCATCCGTGTCCTTGCTCCCATGATCTCGGAGTGCGACCGCGAGTTTGGTCACTCTTCGAAAGAGCTCACGAGGTTCTTCATCCTCTTTCATTGCAAACTCATCGGCCTCATCTTGCACCACTTCATAGTTGGAGCGTTGAATGCTAGCACTTCCTCGATACAGACGCTCGACACACTTCCATGCTTCTTTAGCCATGGCATGAGGTCGAAGATGAGGGAGATCTTCGGGAAGGATTGCATCTTGGATGATGAAGAGAGCACTCTCATTGAATTGATTGTCCACTTCTTCTCGAGGGGTGAAGTTGCTTGGATCATGAGGATAGAAACCTTCTTCAATAATTCTCCAAAGGTTAGTGTTCACATGTTTTAAGTGACGCTTGAAGCGATAGAGCCAAGCATCAAAATCTTCATTTTTCACATATTTAGGAGGAGGACCGGCATGATTCAAATGAGTAGATGGGATCGGTCCTCTATACACCGGGGGTTCCACATGGGCAAAGATGCGGTGCCATTTCTACCACTAGTAGATGGACTCTTTTCATTGTTAGCTTCCCCCTTATCGGAGTTAGCATCCGTCACCTTGTTGGTGGGATCACCCACTTTCATTGGTGAGGTAGATAGTTTAATTCCCTCTAGAAATTTAGTAAACATGCTTTTAACCTCGGCCGTCATGGAGGTTTTCAATGTGTCTAAAGCCACATTGAATTCCTCACGTGAGACCGAGGTTCCCCCTTCGGCCGAAGACGAGATGGGATTCACACTGGAGTGTTCCTCCACACCGTCGTTGACGTCAACCATACTCTTCGGATGGCAAAGTCCTTAATAAATAGACGAGGCTCTGATACCAATTGAAAGGATCGATATGGTTGACTAGAGGGGGGTGAATAGGCAACTAACAATTTTTAGACTTTTCTTTAACAATTTAAACCTTGCAATGAAATAGGTTGTCTAGATGTGCAACTACGTGGACAACCTATATGATGCAAAGACAATAAGCACACAAGCAAGCAATGGATATAGCACAAGTAAGCTTGCAAAAGTAAAGGGATAAGATAACCAAGAGTGGAGCCGGTGGAGACGAGGATGTGTTACCGAAGTTCCTTCCTTTTAAGGGGAAGTACGTCTCCGTTAGAGCGGTGTGGAGGCATAATGCTCCCCAAGAAGCCACTAGGGCCACCGTAATCTCCTCACGCCCTCACACAATGCGAGATGCCGTGGTTCCACTATTGGAGCCCTCGAAGGCGGTAACCGGACCTTTACAAACAAGATCGGGGCTATCTCCACAACACTTGGAGGCTCCCAATAATCCCACGAAGCTTCACCACAATGGAGTATGGATTCGAGGTGACCTCAACCGTCTAGGGTGCTCAACACCCAAGAGTAACAAGATCCGCAAGGGATAAGTGGAGGGGGGAATCAAATATCCTGTGGTGGAAGTGTAGATCGGGCACTTGTCACCCAATCCCGAGCAAATCAACAAGTTTGATTGGCTAGGGAGAGAGATCGAGTGAAAATGGAGCTTGGAGCAACAATGGAGCTTAGAGGTGGAAGAGGTAGTCAACTAGAGGTAGAAGACACCCCTTATATAGTCGTGGAAAGAATCCAACCGTTATCCACAAGTTCAGCCCGCGACCAACGGTACTACCGCTCCAGGGGCGCGGTATTACCGCGACGCTGTGTGGTACTACCGTGGCTGACCACAGTACTACCACGACAGCAGCACAGGCCGGAACTAGCCTGACACGGGGGCAGTACTACCGCTTGCGCGGTACTACTGCACCCACTTGCGGTACTACCGCTAGGCAGGAAGGTCACGGCCTGGGAAGGGCGCGGATGAAATAAATTACATCTGTTCCTACTTCCGCTGAAACTGAGGTGGTACAAAAATCCGATGCGGTACTACCGCTCGCGAGGAGCGGTACTACTGTGCGGGCGCGGATGTAAAAAATTACATCCACGCCTACTACCGCGGCACTGCGGTACTAGACTCCTAGGGAGCGGTACTACCGTGGGCCTCCACGGTACTACCGCGCTGGACGAGCGGTACTACCGTGGAGGGCGTGGATGTAAAAAATTACATCCGCCCCTACTACCACACCAGAGCGGCACAAGGCCTGGGAGCCGCGGTACTACCGCTCCAGATGAGCGGTACTACTGTGACACACAGCGGTAGTACCGCGTGTACTTGCGGTACTACCGCAAGTACAGCAGTAGTCGTCAGATTTCCAAACAACCAAGATAACAAGGGGAAGCTCCAAAATGCAGGGAAAGGAGGAACAAGTGTACGTGTTGATTCCACCCAAACCTTTCCGACGCGGACCCCCTCTTAATAGTACGGCTCTCCTACGACTCAAATCCACCAAAGAGAAACGTAGAACAACGCCGAATTCAATAGTCTCCGAGGGGCACCGAATCGTCTCATGCCTAGAGATGAAGTATCTGAGAAACTCAAGGCACACGATTAGTCCGCAAATGCATTGTCATCAATCACCAAAACACCTGAGGGATAAATATGCCCTTACAGTGGCCAAAGCCTACCGAGCCGGATTTTACTGGCCAAGAGCGAATGAAATGGCAAAGGAGATAGTCGACAAGTGTGAGGGATGTCAATTTTACTCCAATATGTCGCACAAGCCTGCCTCAGCTTTAAAGACCATACCACTCGTCTGGCCCTTCGCAGTATGGGGGTTGGATATGGTTGGCCCCTTGAGAACAGGCAGAAGCGGTTTCACCCATGTGCTGGTAGCAGTCGACAAGTTCACCAAGTGGATTGAGGCTAAACCCATCAAGAACCTTGATGCCGGTACTGCTATCAGCTTCATCAGAGAATTGATATTCAGATATGGAGTCCCGCACAGCATCATCACTGACAACGGGTTAAACTTCGATTCCGAAGAATTCAGAGCTTTCTGCACATCTCAAGGCACACGAGTCGACTATGCTTCAGTCGCTCATCCTCAGTCGAATGGACAGGCAGAACGAGCCAACGGCTTGATTCTCAAAGGGTTGAAACCCCATTTGATGCGTGATCTCAAGCATGCGGCTAGTGCATGGGTCGACGAGCTTCCGTCTGTGCTTTGGGGGTTAAGGACCACGCCTAACCGGTCGACTGGGAGAACTCCGTTCTTCTTAGTCTACGGAGCTGAAGCGGTCTTGCCGAATGACCTGCTTCACAATGCTCCCCGAGTCGGGCTTTACCCCGAAGCTGAAGCAGAACAAGCCCGGCAGGACGCAGTCGACCTTCTAGAGGAAGAAAGGGAGATGGCTTTGATCCGATCGACCATTTACCAGCAGGACTTGCATCGCTTCCACGCCAAAAACGTAAGGAGTCGAGCCTTCCAGGAAGGAGATCTGGTTCTCCGAGTGGATCAGCAGAAACCACACAAGCTCGCTCCTTCTTGGCAAGGTCCCTTCATCGTCACCAAGGTTCTCCACAATGGAGCATACCGTCTTTACAACGTTGAGCACCAGATCGACGAGCCCCGAGCTTGGAACGCAGAGCTTCTCCACCCCTTTTATACTTAAGTATTCACTCGGATGGATCAAAGACAAGAGCTTTATAACTTTCCCAGTAATTGTCATTACTTTTGTCCACATAAAGCAATCTCCCAGTGGGTGGCTTGGCTGCGAATCCGATTCGCCTAAGTCTGTAAAAAAAATCCTTACCGAGTGGTGAGACAGCCTCCCA
Organism: Triticum aestivum; assembly: GCF_018294505.1. NCBI lineage: Eukaryota > Viridiplantae > Streptophyta > Magnoliopsida > Poales > Poaceae > Triticum > Triticum aestivum. The sequence goes on from NC_057807.1 coordinate 522,253,881, forward strand.
CTCGGGGGCTTAGCTGCGAATCCGTTTCGCCTAAGTTAAACAAAATCCTACCGAGTGGTAAGCCAGCCTTCCACTCGGAGGCTTAGCTGCAGTCCAAGTACTCGCCTAAGTTAAACAAAATCCTACCGAGTGGTAAGCCAGCCTTCCACTCGGGGGCTTAGCTGCAGTCCAAGTACTCGCCTAAGTTAAACAAAATCCTACCGAGTGGTAAGCCAACCTTCCACTCGGAGGCTTAGCTGCAGTCCAAGTACTCGCCTAAGTTAAACAAAATCCGACCGAGTGGTAAGCCAGCCTTCCACTCGGAGGTTTAGCTGCAGCATTGCGCTCGCCTAAATTCAAATACAACATGCGCTACGCAAGTAGGATGAGGTGCAGGTCGACTGCTACCCTCTCCTTCCGAGCTATGCCACAAATACAACATGCGCTCTGCAAGGAGGACGAGGTGCAGGTCGACTGCTACCCTCTCCTTCCGAGCTACGCCACAAATACAACGTGCTCTTTGCAAGGAGGATGAGGTGCTGATCGACTACTACCCTCTCCTTCTCCAGAGGTACGCCACAAAAATCCTACCAAGTGGAGAGCAGATCTCCCAGTCGGGGGCTTAGCTGCAGCCCAGTGCTCGCCTAAGTTTTTGAAAATCCTACCGAGTGGAGAGCAGACCTCCCACTCGGGGGCTTAGCTGCAGCCCAGCGCTCGCCTAAGTTTTGAAAATCCTACCGAGTGGAGAGCAGACCTCCCACTCGGGGGCTTAGCTGCAGCCCAGCGCTTGCCTAAGTTTTGAAAATCCTACCGAGTGGAGAACAGACCTCCCACTCGGGGCCTTAGCTGCAGCCCAGCGCTCGCCTAAGTTTTGAAAATCCTACCAAGTGGAGAGCGGACCTCCCACTTGGGGGCTTAGCTGCAGCCCAGCGCTCGCCTAAGTTTTGAAAATCCTACCGAGTGAAGAGCAGCTCTCCCACTCGGAGGCTTAGCTGCAGCCCAGTGCTCGCCTAAGTGTGTTGAGGAACAAGTCGATTGCGACAAGCGCTTTGCCCTAGCCTGCAAAAGACACATCAAACCAAATGCAAACATATTCAACGTTGAATCCAAGATTCAGATAACATCCAACGGAACCGAAAGTGCTCGGTCGCTAAGCCCGTTAAGGTTTATCGGTTACAAAAATCACTCGGCATACCGAGGCAAATTTAAAGTATCAAGCATAGAAGTTTTTTACCCCTCCTGCGGAGGGCTGGAAGGTGCAACAAATTCATCCAGGTCGATTCCATCTGCAATCCGAGTGGCAGCGGCGATGAAGGTCTCCATGAAAGATCGGAAATCATGCTTCTTGGTATTAGCCACCTTAAGGGCTGCCAGCTTGTCCTCTCGCGCCTCCTTGCAGTGAACACGGACCAGAGACAGGGCAACATCTGCGCCGCACCTGGCAGAAGACTTCTTCCATTCTTGCACTCGACTTGGAACTTTGTTCAGTCGAGTCATCAGAGATTCGAGGTCGTTCTGAAGCGTCTCTCTTGGCCAGAGTGTTGTGTTGATGCGGGAAGTTGTGACCTTCAGCCTTGCGAGATAGTCGACAACAGCAACAACGTGAGATTCAAGCCGGAGCACATTCATGGCGACTTCATCTTTCACAGGAGAGTTGATGGGATCCAGGTTTATTTCCAGTCGACCAGTCTCCTCTTCAAAGTTTTGGCAGAACTCTGCGAGCACAACCCCAGAGTCAAGACAGCAGTCGGATGGAGAGATCAGAGGTAAAATGTTTATTTGATACAAAAGATTACCTTCAAGCATGAGGAATAGCTTTTTGGCGAGTCCTCCTAGATAAGCCTCCAGATCATTCTTCTTTCCCACCAACTCACTGGCCTTGTCACTCAAGGCAATCTTGTCACTCTTCAGTCGCCTGACCTCCTTGTTGGCCGCATCAAGAGCAGCTTTCAGATTGGTATTTTCCTCTTCAAGCTTGGTGATTGAAGCTAGCTTCTCATCTGCGAGCTTGGTCTTCTCTAAAGCCGCTTTCTGCATCTCAGCCAAGTCAAGGTCTTTCTTCTTCAGAGCATCCCTCAGTTTGTCTGCAAAGTCACAGCGAGATCAGACTCTGAAACGGACAAGAGGCAAAAAGCAGTCGTCGAGGTTCTCACCAAACATACCTTTTGCTTCCTCCTTCGACTTCGTGAAGTTCTCCTGGACCAGTTTCAGATCAAGCTCGAGCTGGATTTGCTTTTTCTCCAAATCAGTGTAACGAGCCGCAAGCTCGCAAGATTTCTGTGAAGAATCAATCGACAAATGTCAAAGACAGTTCACTTCCGAGTGACTAAGGAAAAATCATATCATTTCTAAGACTACAACCGTATATAAACATTCGACCATAGTCTCGGGGACTACACCCAGTGGGTGTACGACGGATACTAAAATTTTCGGAAAGAAGGATTTTAAGATATCATATCCTAACAGAACAGACGGTGGTCGACTGACCTGAACATTGCTCTGAAGAGCTGAACTGGCGTCATAAGCCGCCTGACTGGCGTCTCCGATTGCCTTCACTTCCTCCATCATGATCCTTGCCTGGCGTATTGCTTCTTTAGCAGCACTGGCTTGGTGTTCTGGGACGTGGTGGGTCGAGAAAAGAGAAGGTTGAGCAGCACTCGATGATGAAGGGCGCGCACTCGTCAGCGGCACCGCAAAAGATACGGTAGGCCGAGTGACGTTGTCCCCCTCTACGACCAACATCTCGGGTGCTGGCACGTCCTGAGTCTCCTTGCCAGCAGACGCTTTCCTGTTCCTCCTCTGCCTTAGTGGTTCCTCGTCATCGTCGTCAGGAAGGTCAATAACGACGTTAGATGGAGCTGCAAAAAAGAGTCAAAATTAAAGACAAAGAGCCAACCGACTGAAGACAGAACTACAAAAGTCATACCAGGTTTTGAAGTGACAGCATCTTCCATCTCATGATCTTCAGCCCTAGCCGAAGTATCAGAAGTAGCAGCACTGCAGCTCCAGAAGTCAGTCGGTCAGCTCACGAATCGGCCAAGAATAAATTCAAGTGAAACGAGGAAACTCAAGTTACACTATTACCCTGAGATAGTGGGGATCACCATGTTCATCTTCGGCAAGACCTTCGACGGCTTCGACGGCGCCACTCGAGATTGCTTCGGAGCTTTTTCAGTCGGCGCCGGAGAAGTCGTCCGAGGACGCTTGGTCGACTGCGCGACAGACGCAACCCCCTTTCCTCGCTCGGCTGCAGGATCATGGACAAGCTTCGAGCGTCTTTCCGAACGAGGAGGTGCAACTTCCTTCTCCTCCTCCTCTTCCTCCTCATCAGATTCATCGTCTTCATCGTCGTCATTAGCATCCGAATCCCACTCCTCCGGGCTTTCGCCCCCGCTTCCTTCCTCCTCCTCAGTCGGCGCTTGCGCTCCATTAGGCATCGAGTACAACTCAGTGGTGGCCTGACGGACAACAAAACAAGACAAAGGTCAATCGACCAATTTGCGGTGAAGCAGAATGAATAAAGGCAAGATCACAACCGGGGATAAGTGGTCATACCGTGTCCGGTGTGTAGGAATGGTTGAGTGGTGGGATCCTCCTAGCCCCTCGAGGGTTATCTTTATTCCCTGTAATGGCAGCCGTCCACCTCTCCAGTGTGGCGTCATTGACCGCCTCTGGATGGACCCGAGTGGTATCTTCGGTGCCGCAGTACAGCCACATCGGGTGGCCTCGGTATTGGAGCGGTTGAATACGCCATCGAAGGAAAACCTCCAGAATGTCCATGCCAGTCACTCTGTCCCGAATGAGCTGGACTACACGCTCCATCAACATTTTTACCTGAACCTTCTCCTCCGGGAGCACCTTCAGAGATGACGGCTTGTTCACTCGGTCCATGGAGAACGGAGGGAGACCAGTCGACTGCCCCAGTGTCGACTCGTCTTGGCAGTAGAACCAGGTCGACTGCCACCCTCTAACCGACTCGGGAAGGGTCATGGCTGGAAAAGCGCTCTTACTCCTCACTTGGATCCCAAGACCCCCGCACATCTGGATTACTTTAGTCCTATCATCATCCGGACTCGCCTTTTTCACCGTTTGAGAGCGACAAGTGAATATGTGCTTAAAGAGACCACAATGCGGTCGACAACCCAGGAAGTTTTCGCACAGAGACACAAAGGCGGCGAGGTAGGCAATGGAATTGGGAGTGAAATGGTGGAGTTACACCCCAAAGAAGTTCAGAAACCCTCGGAAGAAAAGACTCGGTGGCAGGGAGAATCCATGATCTACATGAGTGGCTAGGAGAACGCACTCACCCTCCAGTGGCTGCGGTTGCCACTCGGTCCCCGGAAGCCTCGCTGACCCTTGAGAGATCAGTCCCTCATTGGCCAGGTCATTGAGATCCGCCTGAGTGATGGTCGAGCGGATCCAATCCCCTTGGACCCAACCTTGCGGCAGGCGAGACCTCGACGAAGATCCACCCCGACTGGTTGCTCTTCCCTTCGCTTTCGCCATCGCCGTCGCCTTCTTCGCTCGCTCCAAGGCTGCCGTCTTCTCCTTCACCATCGTCGCCGGCGAAGCGCGCAAGGAGCGGATGGGCAGAGGCAAAAGCGGGCATAGCAGGCGGGGGTGAAGAAGGCAGAAAGGGGAATGGAGAGGCACTGTTCAAAAACCCTCGCCCGGCACCTTATATAGAGACGCTTCCGAGTGGCTGACAAGTAGGCCCGGGCGGACCTGTCAAATCCCGAAACAGTCGTGCGCACGTGATACGTGGCGAAAAAGGCGGCGCAGAAATCGAGGCGTCTACGCCTTATCCCATCCGAGTACCGCGGTCCACCCCTCTTCACGCGCTTCCCAAAATTCGGATCCCATAAAATCCGCTAACAACAGATCAACTTGTCAGACGGTAGATTTCCTGCGATCCATCGCTCGGAAGTTCGCCAAGTTCAAAAGTTCACTCGACGGAAGAAAAGAATGGATCAAGGCGACTGAAAGAAAAGTTGATGCCATCATAAAGGAAAAAAGAGGTCATCGATCCAGGATGAGACATACTCAGAACGCAAAAACAGGTCAGAAAGATTATCAACTCCTTCCTCATTCAAACCTCGACCCATTCGGGGGCTAATCATTAAGTCATGTACCTAGGGTAGGGTCATGGGCCTGTCCAGAGGACCCTCCCCAAGGTCATCTTCAGAAGAAACAGCGTTCCAGTCGACCAAGAGAGATTCCACTCGACGGACTCGAAGACATTCGACCACGAAGACTCACTCGACCACCAGGAGATTAAGAGTCACTCTGTATCCAAACGGTCTGTAATTAAGTATTCTTTATTACCATGATGATGCTTTATGTAGGGCGTTACCAGTAACGCCAATCCTTTATGTACTTTAAACCCTCTGCTACGTGGGCTGGCTGGGGTCCTGGCAGACACTATATAAGCCACCCGCCTCCACCGGTAGAAGGGTTCGCACCCCTGTAACCCATACACACATAATCTAGTCGACCTCCTCCGGGCTCCGAGAGGTAGGGCTGTTACTTCCTCCGAGAAGGGCCTGAACTCGTAAATCCCTTGCGTATACAGCTACTCCATAGAAAGGATCTTGCCTCTCCATACCTACCCCCCATTCTACTGTCAGACTTAGAACCACGACAGTGGGAACCCTAGAGGGGGCGCAGCCCCCTCCCTCTCCCCTATATATAGTTGAGGTCTTTGGGGCTGCCAACACATGAGTTTTGACCTCTCCCTGGTGCAGCCCTACCTCTCTTCCTCCTCGTCTCTCGCAGTGCTTGGTGAAGCCCTGCTGGAGTGCCATGCTCCTCCACCACCACCACGCCGTCGTGCTGCTGCTGGACGGAGTCTTCCCCAACCTCTCACTCTCTCCTTGCTGGATCAAGGCATGGGAGACGTCACCGGGCTGCATGTGTGTGGAACGGGAGGTGCCGTCCGTTCGGCACTAGGATCATCGGTGATTTGGATCACGATGAGTACGACTCCATCAACCCCGTTCACTTGAATGCTTCCGCTTAGCGATCTACAAGGGTATGTAGATGCACTCTCCTTCCCCTCGTTGCTAGATTACTCCATAGATTGATCTTGGTGATGCGTAGAATTTTTTTGATTTCTGCTACGTTCCCCAACAAGAATTAGGTGGTATTTCGATTCAAAGACGGAAATAAGCCACTTTCCCAGCCGCCAGACTGCCTAGCCATCCTAAAGACTGGAACCAAACTTGGTTTTATTGCCAAGACACTTCTTGAGAAGGGGGAAACCCTCTATCGGGTTATTGTGCCAGCTGACTTAGCAACAGGCATCCTCTTCCAGACCACATCAGCACAGCGGAACAAAAAAATATATGCTTGTTTTTTCAAAGATCCGAGCCTTGATGGCCAACGGCCTGACCGGAATCGATCTAGTTCGATGCTGGGTCGCCTGGAGAGTTCCGCCCTTAAGCCTCCGCCCCAGCTTAATGTGCGAGTACACCGGGGACATAAAATATCCACAACACCATTGCCAGATTCAATTTACTGATGAGGACATCAATAATATGAACAAGACTCTATTGAATGAGAGCTTGGCACATTGCAGCAAAGCCGAACTGAATCCTTTCTGCACTCTCAACAAGCCGCCAGCTGTAAGTTTTGCACATAATTTTCAGTTGAATCATATTTTCATTTAAACTGTCCTCTTATACTTCTCTGAATTCCACAGTCCAATTATCCTTTTTGGAAGAAGAAGTTGTAGGACAAGCCATCTAAGAAGACCCAGACAAAGAACAAAGCTCCTAAAAAGCCTACCAAAAAGAAGACCAACTCCTCTGAGTTATTTAACTTGGATGACGATGATGATGATGAGTCAGAGGTAGAACTTGACTCTCTTGGCTCATTTTTTGTACATCTCATTGACAATGACCATTATCAGGATGACGCGGAGGCCAACCGTGCAGATGATGAAGAGGTAATTGTTCTTTCCTCTGGCTCAGAACCTTTGCCGAAACAGAAAACTCGACAAGCAAGCCAGAAAGTAAGGTTTTCTCATCCTTTAGATTATTTGGATCCCAACTTTATTTTGAAGAAGTAGCAACATGAAGCTTGCCATACGACCCAGAACAGTGGAGGCGGGATTCTCTCCTCCGGCTTAGTGAACACACCAACTCCTCGCAAGCGTCATCCAGAGGTTTCCAATTTCCGATTTAGCTTATCCCAAGGCGGGTATTTTTCGACAACCTCTTAATCCTTCTGACTCAAACTACCAGGGAACATCTCATTCCTCCTCCGGTGACTCAACGGGGACTCATGTCCCAGTCTTCAAGACAGTGCCCGGGTAAGAATGTTAAGTCTCTGCTTCCAGTCATGTACTCAATTGTCGTATTAATCCCGTCTTGTGCTTCATTTTCAGAGCTACGGCAAAGCCCAGCAAAAAGTTGAAGGTGACCAAAACAACTGAAACCCTTAATGAACTAGAGAAGCAATCAACAGAAACTTTTCTCCAAGCTGCTGAGGCCACCAATGATGACCTGCCACCAAGAGCACAACGTCACCATCAATCATATGGATGTTGACCCGGCCACTATCAAGCCGCCAAGTCCCATCATGCCTACTGAAGAAAAGGCTGATGATGTTGTTGGACTTGGTTACATGGCGCCGGGCAACCCCACTGTCTTGTCAAAGCACAGTGCTAAGGATGAAATCTCCGCTGCTGACAAAGGCAAACGGTCAGTAAACTTGGAAAGCTATGCCCAATATAGCGCTCAAGAGATGCACTCCGGGTATCTGAACCGTTAGCATACCAGCCGCGACTTTGAAGCCGGCTTAGTCAATCTTATGAAGGAACATTTTGATGTAAACGCTATAGTCTTCTTCATATAAATATACTTCTATCAGCCGTCAAGTCTACTGGATATGATAGAATTGAATGTGCTATAGACTTTAGATAGCCTTATAGATATCAAGATCAAAACAATTTGCCCCCAAGGGCCGGCTTAAGCTGTCAAGATAAGTCGGGACTTCAAGTAGTAGTGAGAGACTTTGCACCTGTAGCCCCCAAGGCCCGGCTTAATCAACATGGATAAGCCAGGACTTATCACCATAATTGTCAATAAAATCCAAGTATGTAGCCCCCATGAGTCGGCTATAGCCATAATAGTGTAACTGGGTCATCATTTAATTGTCTTTAAAAAGAGCAATGTGCATTAGCCCCCAAGTTCCAAGTGAAATACTTGTATTGTGCTTGGGACTTTAAATAAAAATGATTGTAATGCCTCCTGTCGTTTGCATACTAGAGGCGGAGCTGAATGTGAAAGAATCCCAAGTCTTCGATCTTCAGCAAAATATCAAGTCTGAATAATCTGAAACTTCCAAGGCCAAATCAGAACTGACAACTGCCTTGGAAGAGATGGAAACGTTGAAAAGGGACTTCAAAGCTGACAGGACAAGCTAGGAGACTGAGAAGGCAGCTCTGTTGAAAAGAGCCAAGGAAGCAGAGACTTCCTTTAAGCCGGTGGCTGGCGAGCTTTCCGGCTTGAAGCGTCATATTAACATAATGACAGCCGCTATCTTTGGTAAATGACACTGCACTTCAATCTCTCCGTAGCAATTTATATCAATCATTACCCGGTTTACCAATACTTTTTCATTGATGCAGGCCCGAGAAGCTCCAGCCTTGGTTAAGATATGCGTGTCAAACTCAAATCCACATATACTCTGGTGAAGCAGTTGTACACTGGCGCTCAACGAGCCATCTCTGTCGCCTACACAAAAAGTCACCGCCTTCTCTCGTCCAGGAAGTGTTGGAGAGGCTATTTGTGCTGCCGCGGAGAATCAAAGAGTTGAAGTGATCAACCGCCAGGGCCGGTGCCATTACTGTATTAACCCGGGCGAAGGCGTGGCAAGCAGATATTAATCTAGAAGATTTGGCTAATGGCTGCCTATGCATAAAAGAGGACGAGTCTCCCTTCAGCGCTGATGAATTTTCTGAAATAGCAAGGGAAATGCGCCCATTAGCAAGCAAACTGGCTGAAGACACGGACCTGTCCCATTATCAAGCGGTTTATGACACTGAAAACAAGAAGGTGAAAGAGCCGATTCATGAAGCCAGGTCCTTATTCCGCCAATTCTTAAGCACAACTTTGCTCCTGATATTTGACCCGTCAACACATATTGATGACGAAGCTGTGTTCAAAGCTTTGACTGGGATCAATTGGGCCACATCTGACTTCCAGTCAATGGGTGAAGAAGAAGAAGATGAACTGGCGCAAGACGACCCGGAAGTCACGACCCGCCAAGACCAGGAGTCTTGATCCATTAGCCGGTTTACCAATCACAACATTCAGATGCCATGTGTCTCAAAACACTTTATTCTTTTGTGGCCACATGATGCCTTGTAATAGGGTAGTTGAAAAACCATGTTTTGCCACGCCATCGTGCGTGTTTGTTTGCATAACACTTATGAGCCGTCCGATCTAATTTGAAGATCCACTGTTTATGCTCACAATCATTGTCAAACTTGCTGATCATGTTTTCATAAGCCCTGCATATAAACATAAAACAAGTTCCCTAGCGGTTTACCCCAAGGCGGGTCGTAATGCCCCATATAAAATCCACTGGTGAATGTATCGTCCATAACCAGGGCGGGTTTACCAAAAACTCATATAATCATAACAAAGTAAATATCATACATGTGATACTTATTCATACTGCCGGCTTACAACACCGCATGTAATAAGGGTAACAACCCAAACTCGGAGCGCAGTGCCCTGTGCAATTTATTCATACTATCGGCTTACAACACCATAGGCAACAAAGGGTAACATCCCAAAAACTTAGAGTGCAGAACTCCAAGCACATAATCATTACACACGAGCGACCTAAGCTCCAGAGCCAGGCTAGGTTAGCAAAACACCGGATATATTCAAATATGAATCATAAGGATCAAGGCAACATGGCCCTAATCAATTTTCAACCATATATCAATATGGTACAAACAGAAATCTCAAAAAAGATTCAAAGCCAATATAAACCAGAAAAACAAGGCCTTCATAGGTTGCCAAGCCTCAATAACAACTGCTATTCAAGGGCCGCATAGACACTGAGTTAATCCTTAATTCAAACATGTAAGTCGGGTCTCACATGACCAATCACTGCTTTAACTTTGACAAGTTCATGGTCTTTATAAGATTGACTATCAAGATTGCAGTGAGTCATTCCAGGATTACCTGGTCGGAGTGGCAACCATACAAAGGCAGGATAACCCGGATTTTTGGTGAATACAGCTGGCGTCCAAGCCTATTACAAGGGACAACAAAGCTCTATTCATTTAACAAGGACCCCCCAAGTAATATTTTGACCAAGGCGTACAAGCCAGATCAGTAGGGTAGTCATAGCTGTGCTCAATGAGTAGGAATCCCCCAAGTAATCTCCAATCAAGGCGTACAAGCCAGATCAAGAGGGTAGTCATAGCTATGCTCAATGAGCAGGAAGCCCCCAAGTGATCTTATGAATTGACAATAAAGACTCATATTCTCATAAATGAAACGACAAAGGCCCTGAATTATTAGGGATGGTGGCTTTATTATACTAATCATAATATATATATATATATATATATATATATACACATTGGTAGAAGTATGTACATCACAAGAGCCGCTGGCTCAGGTGTAATAAGGCCGAAGATGAGCAATATTCCATGGCCGACGGGTCTCCCCGTCTGACGTGCGTGAGTCCTTGTGGTCTGATGTCTCCTAGAACTAAGTCGGTATTTCCCAAAAGAGGAAGGGATGACGCGGTATAGCGAAGGTAGGTATTTCCCTCAGTGATGAGACCATGGTTATCAAACCAGTAGGAGAACCTCCTCACACCATGTATGTAACATCCCAAATTTTCAATTTGGAATGTTATACATTAGATCATCATTGCATATCATATTTTATTGCATTTTGGCTTGATCCTAGAAATTTTACCCAACTCAAGGACCCACGGAGAGAGTTGGGGATTTTATTATTTTCATATTTGAGTTTTCTCAAATTTTGAAAATAGGATCATTTGATTTTAATTATTTTATCTTCAAATATTTCTATTATAAAAATATGAGAGAGGGAATAAAATGACTTTCCCAAAATAAAGAAATATTGGAGATTTAATAATAAAATCAAATAAGATTTTATTTCGGAGTTTTATCGCTATTTTATTTGAATTAGGAAAAATACAGGTTTTTCAAAATTGCATTTTAGGCCAAATAAATGTTCATCTTGTCCGGCCTATTTTTAGAGGACGGGGAAATTTTATTTCGGGATTTTTGGAGTCCATTTAGTATTTCTTTTCTTTCTTTTTCTGCATGTCGTAATTATTTTAAAAAAGTCAACTGACCTACCAGGCCGTCTCCGCCCCGGACTCCTGGGCCGGCCGGCCTTTATAAGCCGAGGCCTGAGCCGCCCCCAAACCCTAGCCGCCCCAGCCGCCCCCGCCGCCGCCCGTCCCGCCGCCGCCCCGCCGCCCTTAGTCGCCGCCGCCGGAGCCCGCCACCGCCCGTTGCCGCCTCGCCGGAGATCTCGCCGGACCCGAGGTAGCCACCGCCAGTTTTTTTAAACCGTATGTTTTTAAAAAAAAACTAGTTTTGTTTTTTTTCTAGATTGGTTCGACGGTTTTCTCGGTTTAGTTATTTAACGAACGCTCGTCCGTTCGTTTGTTTTAACGAACGCTATTCACCGTTTAGCCACAGACAGCGAACGTTCGTTCGTTAGCTTGTTGGTCCATCTTTCATTTTCTTGGATTTTCCACGATTATTTTCGATCGCGATTTCTGATCTGATTTTCATTTTAGTATATCTTTTCGCTTGTTTATCAGAATCAGGCGAGTCAAGCGCCTAGAGTTTCGTCTCGAACCCCTCTTTCCATTTAACCAACTCAAACAAGTTTTTGCTACTGCAAAATTTGACTTAGGTCTAGACTAGTAAATGAAGCTTGTTTCTTTCGCCGTTTGAGTTTCGTTGCTTCGTTTGATTTGATTCTTTTTGCAAACCGGAGTTCTTAAGTTGAACTTTCTGGTTAGATCTCTTATTCAAGTTTTACCCGTGCATTAGATGAGTGCTTATTGTATGCTTGTTTTTTTGTGATAGAGTACCCGGAGTGCGTAGCTTGCTACTATGAGTCTCTAGGTTTCACGGATCAACAGCAAGGCAAGTAACACTTTGATCATACCTCTTTACTACCCATATTTATTGCATTAGATCAATCCTCAAACAATTGCATGATTAGGATATGATTAATACATGGGTTTTGGGAAGTAGATGAGGTAGTACCTATTACCTGTTTATTATCAAACCTTTGGGAGTTACTTCTACGTTTGCTTATATCGCTATGCTATGCTAGTAGACGTGGATTGGGTGAGTGTATCCATGACAAATGTGAGATTGTTAATTAATGGTTTACATAAGGTGGCAACTTTAATACACATCTGGTGGATTGAGGCACCTGGGGAACCCAGTGTTGCTTGTATTTTTGGAAATCCTGGGGTACCGTGTGATTCTCCTATGGACCGCCACCCAGGCTTAAAGGGATCATGAGATTTATTCATGCTAGAAACTCCCGTGTGCATCCGCAAGCTACTATGGGCTCTAGCATAGTTGATTAAGTCGTGTGAACTCTTACAGTGGTAGACTAGCAGATGTAGGGGAAAGTAGGTGTAACTGTCTACCCATCGTAAGGTGCTAACGCTTCTGAAAGACTATGTCTCGGTCATCCGTTTCTCAAACACCATGTAGTGCGAGAAAACCAATGGAGGAGATTGAGTCTTGTGGGGAAAAGTGCGCAAACCTCTGCAGAGTGTACAAACTAATCATGGTTAGCCGTGTCCCCGGTTATGGACGTTTTGAGTATCTAGTACTTGGATTATCATGTGAATCTCATCATGTTACTCTAATTTAATTTTGTTGGGTTTAATGTTGATGCTTAATTGGGATTGAGTTGGGTGAACCTTCTCAATGTTTAACAACCACCATGATAATTAAATAAAATTTATTCCTTTGATGTAGGGAAAAATTGGCTTTATGCAAAACTGTAACCCTAGAGCTTTCCACCAGCCATATATGCATGTAGTGATAGCATTATTCTGTTCATTATTCTCTATGTGTTACATTGCCAGCATATTCCATGTGCTGACCCGTTTTCGGGCTGCAATGTTCATGTTGTTGACTTTTCAGACGAAGAGTAAGGTGTCTTAGGTCGTGGTCTTATACTCAGTGATGCCGTTGGAGTTGATGGACTCACTTTATCTTCCAAGCCTTCCGCTGTTATCGTTGTTAGATGGCCTTAAGCCATACTTATTGTAATAAGTTCTCTTTTGAGACATTCGATGTAATAAGTGTGTGATTGCTACTTTGTTATAAATCCTTCAAGTACTGTGTGTGTCAGCATTACCGATCCAGGGGTGACACTGATGCATAGATATCAGACTGTTTGAGGTCTGGTCGCTACAAGATGGTATCAGAGCAATGGAGAAGTTTACCACAAGGATCTTAAGGATACCATTTACCAGATTTGTGGGAGCTGAGATGAGCAATGGGAGATGATCAGCACCAGGAAGGATAGATCAATTCCAGCTTTCATCCAGGAGTTAAACCAGCACATTCGTTGCCAGGAGAACCAAATGTGCACAAGCATGATAGGTATGAAGAAGGCTATGACGAAGATCAGGGAACTGAAAGAAGAACTCAAGTCTACACGCAATGGATATGAGGAGAAAATGATGGCACTCGTGGAGAAGAATGATGATCTGAAGAAGAAGCTAAAAGTATTCATGGGATTCCCCGCGACTGGAGGAGAAGATGATGATTGCACTTGCCCGGAGAACTACATCATCATCGACGACGCCGACTCGGACCCAGACGATAGCGATGATGACTTTGTTGATGAAGCTAGAGCAGATATCATGGAGTCTTCGACCGATCAATTTTTCTAGTCGACCACCATAACAGTAGTAGTATTCCCCCATGTATATAGTATAGTCCGAGCACTTTTTGTAACGATAGTTAGACCGTTGTATGCCCTTGTTTTAATTGATTGAAGTGAAATGTTTGTGCTTGTCTCATGTGCATATGGGTAGTGTTTTTCTCTATAGACCTCATTCTATTATGTATTCTCATCCGTTGTAAACCCTCAGATGCCTCCGACACGTGACAATGGATTTGCTTTCCCACCCGAGCTCACTCAGTTGATCCAGCAGCAGAATGCATTGATGCAGATGCTAGTCCAAAATCAGAATCAAGGGAACAACAACAACAACAACCCACCACCACACCCACCTGTTGATCACTTAGCCTGTTTCTTGAGGCTGAATCCGCCGGTATTCTCTAGTAACACTGAGCCGATAGTTGCAGATGATTGGCTCCGCAAGATGGGAAGGGAGTTGACCACTACAGGATGCACAGATGCGGAGAAGGTGTGTTTTGCCGCATATCAGCTTGATGGACCCGCATCATCATGGTGGGAGAATTTCACAGCCACTTATCCTATCGACACTGTCACATGGGACCAGTTTCAGCAGGCTTTCCGTACTGCCCATGTTTCAGTAGGAGCTATGGCCATGAAGAAGCGTGAGTTTCGCAACTTGCGCCAAGGAGGACGTACTGTTGGCCAGTATGTGGATGACTTTAGTAAACTAGCACGTTATGCCCCACATGACGTTGCTACGGATGCAGCTAAGCAAGAGAAGTTTCTGGAAGGACTGAATGATGAGCTGAGCATGCAGTTGATGGTGGCAACCTTCAACAACTACCAGGAGTAGGTAGATAGAGCTCTCATGATTGAAGGGAAGCAATAGCAGATTGACAACCGCAAGAGGAAGTATGGACAAGGGAAGTACAATTCTGGAGCTCAGCAGAAGCCTCGTTTTACCCCGAACTCGGGAGGACCTTTTCAGCATACCCATGGAGGAGGGAGCTCGCACAACCATAGTGGCCCCAAGAATGGTAATGGGAATGGAGGAAGCAACGGCCAGAACTGTACCAACCCATCAACCCCAGCCAAGAAGGACCTGAGCCACGTCACTTGCTACAAGTGCCAGGAGACTAGACATTATGCCAATGAATGTCCTGAAGCTAAGAATGGAAATGGCAATGGAAGCTCTGGGAAGAAGCCGAACCCTTTCAACAGGGGACAGGTGAACCACGTTAACATGGAGGAGGTTGAAGCTCAGCCAGATGCAATAATAGGTAAGTTTTTGGTTAAGTCATTTACTGCAATCATTCTTTTTGATACTGGTGCATCGCACTCATACATATCAAGGGGGTTTGAGGATAAGTATAAACTGCCCACCAAGGTTATTAGAACACCTATGTTAGTAAGCTCACCAGGAGCGGAGTATATGGCAAGTCAAGGATGTTTTCAACTGCCATTGACCTTAGGTAGGCATGTTTTGCCCTCGGATTTAATCATTTTGGAGTCGCAAGGTTTGGATGTGATTCTGGGTATGGATTGGCTATCGATGTATGGAGGAAACATCGATTGCGCCAGTAAGTCGATTTTGCTTACCACCCCAAAAGGAAGAAGGATCAAGTATGTATCACGGCATGAGCCAAAGAGGACTCAAGTGAATTCCTTATCAGGAGTGGTACAGGAGAAAGTACCAGTGGTGAAGGATTTCCCTGATGTATTTCCAGAAGAGTTGCCAGGCATGCCACCGGATAGAGACATTGAGTTTTTGATTGAGCTTTTGCCAGGCATAGGGTCGATATCTAAGAGACCGTACAGGATGCCCGCAAAGGATTTGAAGGAAATTAAGAAGCAGATTAAGGAGTTACTGGATAAAGGCTATATTCGCCCAAGTTCGTCACCTTGGGGATCACCAGTGCTTCTAGTGGAGAAGAAGGACGGATCATTGAGGATGGTTGTTGATTATCGAGGATTGAATGAAGTGACCATCAAGAACAAGTACCCACTGCCGATGATCAATGATCTATTTGACCAGTTGCAAGGAGCTAAAGTATTTTCCAAGATCGATCTGCGATCAAGATACCACCAACTGAAGATTCGAGAGCAGGATATACCTAGACGGCTTTTACCACCAGGTACGGGCTGTATGAGTATACCGTTATGTCATTTGGTCTGACTAACGCACCTGCCTATTTCATGAACATTATGAACAAGGTGTTTATGGCGTTTTTGGATAAGTTTGTCATGGTGTTCATTGATGATATTTTGGTTTACTCGAAGAATGAAGAGGAGCATAAGGAGCATTTGCGTTTGGTACTTGGGAAGCTCAGAGAACATCAGTTATACGCCAAATTCAGCAAGTGTGAGTTTTGTTTGAAAGAAGTTGGATTCCTCGGACATGTTATATCCGTAGAAGGAATAGCAGTAGAACCCACCAAGGTTATCATTGTGACAATTGGGAAGCACCCACGTCAGTTGGAGAGATCCGGAGTTTCCTTGGACTCGCAGGATACTACCGGAGGTTCATTGAGAATTTCTCAAAGATTGCGAAGACCACGACGGAGTTGTTGAAGAAGGACACCAAGTTCAATTGGACTGAGGAATGTGAGGCCAGTTTCCAGGAGTTGAAGAAACATTTGGTTACGTCACCGGTGTTGATTCTACCAGATCAGCGCAAGGATTATGAAGTATATTTCGACGCTTCTCATCGAGGACTTGAAGCAGCGCTTATGCAAGAGGGAAGAGTTGTTTCGTATGCCTCACGACGGTTTAAACCCCATGAGTTGAATTATGCCACGCATGATTTGGAGTTAGTACCCGTAGTGCATGCGTTGAAGACATGGAGCCATTTTCTCATCGGAAACCATTGTGAGGTGTACACGGATCACAAGAGTTTGAAGTACATTTTCACATAGAAGGAGTTGAATCTCAGGCAAAGGAGATGGTTGGAGCTCATTAAGGATTATGATATGAGATTGCATTATCACCTCGGAAAGGCTAATGTAGTAGCCGATGCGTTGAGCCGCAAGAGCCATGTCAACACTCTCATGACCGGAGAGTAACCCAAGGAGTTAGCAGAGGATCTTCGTGAGCTATGTTTGGAGATAGTTCCAAGAGGCTATGTAGCCGCATTGGAGATTCAGTCTACTTTGATGGATAAGATCAAAGAAGCTCAGAAGACAGACAAGGAGATTGCCAAGATAAAGGAGAATATGAGCAAAGGAAAAGCTAAGGGATTTCGTGAGGATGAGCACGATGCCTTATGGTTTGAGGACCGCATTTATGTGCCCAATGACCCGGAGATCAGGAAGTTGATTATGCAGGAGGCCCATGATTCACTGTATTCGATTCACCCAGGAAATACCAAGATGTATCTGGATTTGAAGGACACTTTCTGGTGGACTGGGATGAAGAAGGATATTGCGGAGTATGTAGCAGTTTGTGATGTATGTCAGAGAGTGAAGGCAGAGCATCAGAAGCCAGCAGGATTGCCATAGCCATTGCCGACACCCCAATGGAAGTGGGATAAGCTAGGCATGGATTTTATCACGAGATTGCCCAGGACTCATACATGCTATGACTCGATATGGGTTGTAGTCGATCGTTTGACGAAGGTAGCTCATTTCATCCCAGTGAAGACCACTTACACAAGTGCTAAGTTGGCAAAGATATACCTGACCAAGATCGTATGTCTGCATGGAGTTCTGAGGACCATTGTATCAGATAGAGGAACCCAGTTTACCTCAAAGTTCTGGAATCAGTTGCACAAAACTTTGGGTACCAGGCTAGAGTTCAGTACAACCTTTCATCCACAAACAGATGGACAGACCGAGAGAGTCAATCAGATTCTGGAGGATATGTTGAGAGCTTGTGCGCCAGATTATGGATCTAGTTGGGACGACAATTTGCCATATGCAGAGTTCTCTTACTACAACAACAGTTATCAATCCAGTTTGAAGATGACCCCTTTCAAAGCTTTGTACGGAAGGAGGTGTAGGACACTGCTGTTGTGGGATGAAGTTGGAGACCATCAGTTGTTTGGACCAGATTTGATTAAAGAGTCTGAAAGGAAGGATAAGCTGATTCGTGATAGGCTCAAGGTAGCCCAGTCCAGGCACAAGAGTTATGCGGATTCTAAACGCAAGGAGACAGTTTACGAAGTTGGAGACAGAGTTTACCTTCATGTGTCCCCACTTCAAGGAGTAAAGCATTTTGGAGTTACGGGAAAGTTAGCACCACGTTTTGTGGGACCATACAAAGTTTTGGAGCGTATGGGAGAAGTTGCTTACAAGTTGGAGTTGCCCGAAGGATTGTCAGGAGTTCATGATGTGTTCCATGTTTCCCAGTTGAAGAAGTGCCACACAGAGATGGCTGATATACCGCTGAGAGATATGGTGCCACTGGAAGTGATTCAGTTAGACAGTGATTTGACCTATGAGGAGAAACCAGTTAAGATTCTCGAGTTTGCCAGCCGAGTCACGCGCAACAAGGTTATCAAGTTTGCAAAGTTCAGTGGAGCCACCATACCGAAGATGAAGCCACCTGGGAGCGAGAGGAAGATCTACGGAAGGACCACCCTCACCTATTTTCTAGCCAACCTGAATCTCGAGGGCGAGATTCATCTTAAGGGGGGTAGGTTTGTAACATCCCAAATTTTCAATTTGGAATGTTATACATTAGATCATCATTGCATATCATATTTTATTGCATTTTGGCTTGATCCTAGAAATTTTACGCAACTCAAGGACCCACGGAGAGAGTTGGGGATTTCGTTATTTTCATATTTGAGTTTTCTCAAATTTTGGAAATAGGATCATTTGATTTTAATTATTTTATCTTCAAATATTTCTATTATAAAAATATGAGAGAGGGAATAAAATGACTTTCCCAAAATAAAGAAATATCGGAGATTTAATAATAAAATCAAATAAGATTTTATTTCGGAGTTTTATCGCTATTTTATTTGAATTAGGAAAAATACACGTTTTTCAAAATTGCATTTTAGGCCAAATAAATGTTCATCTTGTCCGGCCTATTTTTAGAGGACGGGAAAAATTTATTTCGGGATTTTTGGGGTCCGTTTAGTGTTTCTTTTTTTTTCTTTTTCTGTACGTCGTAATTATTAAAAAAAAGTCAACCGACCTACCGGGCCGTGTCCGCCCTGGACTCCTGGCCCAGCCGGCCTTTATAAGCCGAGGCCCGAGCCGCCCCTAACCCTAGCCGCCCCAGCCGACCCCGGCGCCGCTGCCAGCCGCCGCCGCCGCCGGATCCGCCGCCCGCGCCGCCCGCCGGAGCCGCCGCCGCCGAGCCGCCGCCCCGCCGCCCCTAGCCGCCGCTGGAGCCCGCCACCGCCCGTCGCCGCCTCGCCGGACCCGAGGTAGCAACCGCCCTTTTTTTAACCGTTCGGTTTTTAAAAAAAAAACCTAGATCCGTTTTTTAGATCGGTTCGACGGTTTTCTCGGTTTAGTTATTTAACGAATTCTCGTTCGTTCATTTGTTTTAACGAACACTATTCACCATTTAGCCGCAGACAGCGAACGTTCATTCGTTAGCCTGTTCGTCTGTTTTTCTTTTTCTCAGATTTTCCGTGATTATTTTCGATCGCGATTTCTGATCCGATTTTCGTTTTAGTATATCTTTTCGCTCGTTTATCGGAATCAGGCGATTCAAGCGCCTAGAGTTTCGTCTCGAAACCCTCTTTCCATTTAACCAACTCAAACAAGTTTTTCCTACTGTAAAATTTGACTTAGGTCCAGATTATTAAACGAAGCTTGTGTCTTTCGTCGTTTGAGTTTCGTTGCTTCGTTTGATTTGATTCTTTTTGCAAACCGGAGTTCTTAACTTTCTGGTTAGATCTCTTATTCGAGTTTTACCCGTGCATTAGATGAGTACTTATTGTATGCTTGTTTGTTTGCGATAGAGTACCCGGAGTGCGCAGCTTGCTACTATGAGTCTCTAGGTTTCACGGATCAACAGCAAGGCAAGTAACACTTTGATCATACCTCTTTACTACCCATATTTATTGCATTAGATCAATCCTCAAACAATTGCATGATTAGGATATGATTAATATATGGGTTTTGGGAAGTAGATGAGGTAGTACCTATTACCTGTTTATTATCAAACCTTTGGGAGTTACTTCTACGTTTGCTTATATCGCTATGCTATGCTAGTAGACGTGGATTGGGTGAGTGTATCCATGACAAATGTGAGATTGTTAATTAATGGTTTACATAAGGTGGCAACTTTAATACACATCTGGTGGATTGAGGCACCTGGGGAACCCAGTGTTGCTTGTATTTTTGGAAATCCTGGGGTACCGTGTGATTCTCCTATGGACCGCCACCCAGGCTTAAAGGGATCATGAGATTTATTCATGCTAGAAACTCCCGTGTGCATCCGCAAGCTACTATGGGCTCTAGCATAGTTGATTAAGTCGTGTGAACTCTTACAGTGGTAGACTAGCAGATGTAGGGGAAAGTAGGTGTAACTGTCTACCCATCGTAAGGTGCTAACGCTTCTGAAAGACTATGTCTCGGTCATCCGTTTCTCAAACACCATGTAGTGCGAGAAAACCAATGGAGGAGATTGAGTCTTGTGGGGAAAAGTGCGCAAACCTCTGCAGAGTGTACAAACTAATCATGGTTAGCCGTGTCCCCGGTTATGGACGTTTTGAGTATCTAGTACTTGGATTATCATGTGAATCTCATCATGTTACTCTAATTTAATTTTGTTGGGTTTAATGTTGATGCTTAATTGGGATTGAGTTGGGTGAACCTTCTCAATGTTTAACAACCACCATGATAATTAAATAAAATTTATTCCTTTGATGTAGGAAAAAATTGGCTTTATGCAAAACTGTAACCCTAGAGCTTTCCACCAGCCATATATGCATGTAGTGATAGCATTATTCTGTTCATTATTCTCTATGTGTTACATTGCCAGCATATTCCATGTGATGACCCATTTTCGGGCTGCAACGTTCATGTTGCAGACTTTTTAGACGATGAGTAAGGTGCCTTAGGTCGTGGTCTTATACTCGGTGATGCCGTTGGAGTTGATGGACTCACTTTACCTTCCAAGCCTTTCGATGTTATCGTTGTTAGATGGCCTTAAGACATATTTATTGTAATAAGTTCCCTTTTGAGACATTCGATGTAATAAGTGTGTGATTGCTACTCTGTTATAAATCCTTCAACTACTGTGCGTGTCAGCATTAACGATCCAGGGATGACACTGATGCACAGAGATAAGACTGTTTGAGGTCTGGTCACTACAACGTAAACAACACCTGCACACAAATAACAAATACTCGTAACCCGACGTGTTAAAGGGGTTGTCAATCCCTTCTGGGTTCGGCGCCTCAAGATAGGCAAATAACGTGAGATAAAAGTGGTAGATAGGATAAATAGATCGCGGAACAAATAAATTGCAGCAAGGTATTTTTGTATTTTTTGGTTTAATAGATCTGAAAATAAATGCAATGGCAAATAGATCGCAAAGGCAAATATAATGAAAAGAGACCCGGGGGACGTAGGTTTCACTAGTGGCTTCTCTCAAGAAAAAATTGCAAACGATGGGAAAACAATTACTGTTGGGCAATTGATAGAACTTCAAATAATCATGATGATATCCAGGCAATGATCATTATATAGCCATCATGTCCAAGAGTAGTAGACTGACTCCTGCCTGCATCTACTACTATTACTCCACACATCGACCGCTATCCAGCATGCATCTAGTGTATTAAGTTCATGGGAAAACGAAGTAATGCAATAAGAACAATGACGTGATGTAGACGAGATCCATTTATCTATTGCGGAGATATAGATCTCATCTTGTTATCCTTAGTAGCAACGATACATACGTGTCGGTTCCCCTTCTGTCACTGGGATCAAGCACCGTAAGATCGAACCCAGTACAAAGCACATCTTCCCATTGCAAGGTAAATAGATCAAGTTGGCCAAAAAAACCAAATATCGGAGAAGAAATACGAGGCTATAAGCAATCATGCATATAGGAGATCAAAGAAGACTCAAATAACTTTCATGGATAAAAACATAGATCTGATCATAAACTCAAAGTTCATCGGATCCCAACAAACACACCGCAAAAAGACTTACATCATATGGATCTCCAAGAGACCATTGTATTGATAATCAAGAGAGAGAGGAAGCCATCTAGCTACTAACTTCAGACCCGAAGGTCTACAAAGAACTACTCACGCATCATCGGAGAGGCACCAGTGGAAGTGGTGAACCCCTCCATGACGGTGGCTAAATTGGATCTAGTGGTTCTGGAATCTGCAGTGGCTGGAATTGATTTTCGCCGACTCTCCTAGGGTTTATGGAATATTGGGGTATTTATAGAGCAAAGAGGCGGTTCAGGGGGCACCCGAGGTCGGCACAACCCACCAGGGCGTGCCTGGGCCTCCTGGCGTGCCCTGGTGGGTGCTGCTCCCCTCGGGCCACCCCCAAGTGCTTTCTTGGCCCACTAGATGTCTTCTGGCCCAAAAAAATCCTCTAGGAGTTTCGCTGAGTTTGGACTCCGTTTGATATTGATTTCCTACGATGTAAACACATGCAGAAAACAACAACTGGCACTGGGCACTATGTTAATAGGTTATTACCAAAAAATGATATAAAATGACTATAAAATGATTGTAAACATCCAAGAATGATAATATAACAGCATGGAACAATAAAAAGTTATAGATGTTTGAGACGTATCAGCATTCCCGAGCTTAATTCCTGCTCGTCCTCGAGTAGGTAAATGATAAAAATAAATTTTTTGTATGTGGAATGCTGCCTAACATGTTCATCACATTTCTTTTCTTTATAGAATGGACATATGGACTTTTATATGATTCAAAGCAATAGTCTAGTTTTGACATGAAGACTTTAATACTCAAGCATACCAACAAGGAACCATGTCTTTCAAATATCAACACTAAAGAAAGTTATCCCTAGCCCATCATGTTCAATCATTGATCCATTCATGAAACACACTCGAATATTAGCTACACCCAATGCTCAAATATGATCATAGTGCCCCTTAGTTGGTGCTTTATAAGAGAAGATGGAGACTCAAGTTAAAAACAAAAATTGCATAAGTAAAAGAAAGGCCCTTCGCGGAGGGAAGTAGTGATTTGTAAAGGTGCCAGAGCTCAAAGCTTAAATTGAGAGATAAAAATTATTTTTGAGAGGCATACTTTTCCCACCAACAAAAATGACTTGGAGCATCCCAACACTTTCCATGCTAGATACATCATAGGCGGTTCCCAAATAGAAAATAAAGTTTATTCCTTTTTCCACCATTACTTTCACTTTCCATGGCTAACCGTATCCACGGGTGCCCTCCATACCAACACTTTCCAAGGAATTTATTATTTGACAACATAAAGTAAATTCATTATTCATTTCAGGAATGGGCATCCCTAGTACCTTTGCCGTACTCTCGTGCAATGACAAGTGAATAAACACTCACCGTGAGAATAACACATCTACCATGGAAAATATTGGCTACCCTTTACCGCTTCGCGAGCGGTAGAGCACACAAAAGAGAAATTTATTTTGAACATTAGAGATGGCACATGCAGATTTGCTTAGAATGGCATGGAAATACTGCATATAGGTAGGTATAGTAGACTCATATGGCAAAACTGGTTTAAAGGGTTTTGGATGCACAAGTAGTGACCTTACTTAGTGAAAAATGAAGGCTAGCAAAACGATTGAGAAGCGACCAACCAAAAAGTGAAAAATCTCGTACCCAAGCATTAAGCATAAGTAACAGTGAATAAATGCACCACAAGTAGGATATAAATTTCATTGCAAAACTATTGACTTTCATGCTTGCATAGGGAATCACAAACCTTAACATCAATATTCTTACTAAAGCACAATTACTCATCAACATGACTCACATATCATATCGTCATATCTCAAAATCATTACTAAGAATCAAGTTTATTTTGTCCAATGTTCTTCATGGAAGTTTTTATTATATCCTCCTTGGATATCTATCACTTTGGGACTATTTTCATATGTTGCTTTTGATAAGCTCAAACAAATATAAGTGAAGAACATGAGCATAATTTTTTTCTTTCTCTCAAAATAATCTAAGTGGAGCAAGAGAGAATTTCTTAAAAATTTACTAAATCCCAAAAAAATCTAAGTGAAGCATGAGAGCATTTCTTCAAAATTAATAGAGCACACCATGCTCAAAAAGATATAAGTGAAGTACTAGAGCAAATCCATGGCTCTAAAAGTTTAAGTGAAGCATTGGAGCAAGCATAGCATAATTTTTGGCTCTCTCCAAAAGGTGTGTCCAGAAAGGATTCAACACTTAAAACACAAAGCAAAACAAGCAAAGACTCATATCATACAAGACGTCCAAGCAAAACTCATATTATGTGACGAATAAAAATATAGTTTCAAGTAAAATACCGATGGTTGTTAGAAGAAAGCGGGGATGCCACTCGGGGGAATCCCCAAGCTTAGTTGCTTGCTACTTCTTTGAATATTATCTTGGGGTGCCTCGGGAATCCCCAAGCTTAGCCTTTTTCTTATCCTTATTCCTTCATCCATCGTAAGATAACCCAAAACTTGAAAACTTCAATCACACAAAACTCAATCAAAACCTTCATGAAATTCGTTAGTATAAGAAACCAAACCACTACTATAAGTACTGTAGAAAACCTATTCTTATTTTGACTTTTCATTATATGTACTGTATTCCAACTTTTCTATGGCAAAAACTCATCAAAGAAAATCATAGAATCATCAAAACAAGCACACAACGCAAAGAAAACAGAATCTGTCAAAAACAGAACAATCTGTAGTAATTTGAATATTTTGAATACTTCTATAACTCCAAAAATTCTGAAATAAATTGGTGGATGTGAGGAATTTTTCTATTAATCTTATTCAAAGTAATCAGCTCAAAATAACTCTTATAATAAAAATGAAAAATAATCTCGTGAGCGCAAAAGTTTCTGTTTTTCAGCAAGATCAAATAAACTTTCACCCAAATCTTCCCAAAGGCCTTGCTTTGCACAAACACTAATTAAAACACAAAAAACATAATCATAACAATAAAATAATTGTGCTAACACACAAGAACATAAAGAAAAAAGCAAAAAATAAATTTTATTCATTGGGTTGCCTCCCAAGAAGCGCTATCGTTTTACGCCCCTAGCTAGGCATAACGCGTAGGATCTAAGTGTTGTCATATTTTCTTCTAGATTCATAAGATGCCCTCATGATTGATTTATATGGTGGACTAATTCTTGTTCTAGGGAAGTGTTCCATTCCCTTCCTTAGTGGAAATTGAAATTTAATATTGCCTTCTTTCATATCAATCACGGCACCAATAGTACGCAAAAACGGTCTACCAAGAATAATTGGACAAGATGGATTGCAATCAATATCAAGAACAATAAAAATCTATGGGCACATAATTACTATTTGCAATAATAAGAACATCATTAATTCTTCCCATAGGCTATTTAATAGTAGAATCCACTAAGTGCAAATTTAAAGAGCATTCTTCTATATTGGTAAGACCAAGCACATCACATAAAGATTTCAAAATTGTAGAAACACTAGCACCAAAGTCACATAAAGCAAAACACTCATAATTTTTGATCTTGACTTTGATAGTAGGTTCCCATTCATAATGCAATTTTCTAGGAATTGAGACTTCTAATTCCAACTTTTCTTCAAAAGCTTTCATCATGGCATCAACAATATGTTTAGTAAAAGATTTATTTTGTTAATAAGCATGGGGTGAATTTATCATGGATTGCAACAAAGAAATACAATCAATCAAAGAGCAACTATCATAATTAAAGTCTTTGTAATCCAAAATAGTGGGCACATCACTAGTTAAAGTCTTGACATCTTCAAACCCACTTTTATCAATTTTTTCAACAAGATTTTCACCCTCTGAATCATAGGGACGCCTTCTAACAAAAGTTGACTCTTCTCCAGTCCCTTTTTCATCAATCTTAAATTTACTAAACAAAGAATCAATAGAAGAAACACCAACCATCTTAAGATCTTCATCACTTTTATGATAGTAATCACTAGAAAACGATCTTTCTAAAAAATCTCTTTTAGCTCTAAGCATAGCGGTTCTTTTCTTACTTTCATCCATAGAAACATAAAGAGCTTTAATTTATTCTTCAAGTTTAGGCACAATTTTTTTCATCTTGTGAGTTTCTACATCATGAGAAATTCTATCAACACTTCTAGACAAATCATCAATTTTATTCAACTTTTCTTCTATCAAAGTATTGAAAGCTTTTTTAGTATTGATAAATTCTTTAATATTATTCTCAAGATCAGACGTGCTTCTATTATTATTATATAAGTAGGATTACCATAGGAATTACCATAATTATTAGAGGAATTACTAGGAAAAGGCCTAGGATTAAAATTACCTCTATAAGCATTGTTATTGAAATTGTTTCGCGAGACAAAATTCACATCTATGGCATCACTATTTTCCTCAATCAAAGTAGACAAAGGCACATCATTAAAATCAATAGGAGCACTTTTATTAGCAACCAAGTTCATAAGAGCATCAACTTTTTCACTCAAAGAATTTATTTCTTCTACCGATTGACTTTTTTAGTAGGAGCTCTTTCGGTATGCCATTGTGAGTAATTTGCCATAATATTGTCTAGCAATTTAGTAGCTTCACTCAAAGTAATTTCCATAAAAGTACCCCCCGCGGCGGAATCTAAAAGATTACGAGAAACAAAATTCAATCCCACATAAAATTTTTGTATGATCATCCAAAGATATAACCCATGAGTTGGGCAATTCCTTAGCATCAATTTCATCCTTTCCCAAGATTGTGCAACATGCTCATGTTCAATTTGCTTGAAATTCATGATCTGGGTTCTAAGGGAAATAATTTTTGCAGGCGGAAAATACTTAGTGATAAAAGCATCTTTGCACTTGTTCCAAGAATCGATACTATTGCGAGGCAAAAAAGAGAACCAAAATTTTGCACGATCTCGCAAAGAAACGGGAAATAATTTCAACTTCACAACATCATTGTCCACATATTATTTATTTTTTATATCGCATCATTCCACAAATGTGTTAAGATGGGATGCGACATCCTCATTAGGAGTACCGGCAAATTGATCTTTCATGACAAGATTCAGCAAAGCAGTATTAATATCACAAGACTCCGCACTAGTGTCGGGAGGAGCAATTGGAGTGCTAATAAAATCATTGTTGTTGGTATTTGAGAAATCACACAACTTGGTGTTCTCTTGAGTCATGATGACTATGCAACAAGATTGCACTCAAAAACAGATCTGACGAGAAAACAGCGAATGAAAAAGAGGGCGTATAAAACGGCAAATTTTGGTGAAGTGGGGGAGAGGAAAACAAGAGGCAAATGGAAAAATTATGTAAATTGCTAGGAGATGAGATTTGTGATTAGGAACCTGGTTGATGTTTAAGATCCTCCCCGGCGGCGGCGCCAGAAATTCCTTTTGATGTCTGCTAGAACTACGTCGGTACTTCCCCAAAGAGGAAGGGATGATGCAGTATAGCGACGGTAGGTATTTCCCTCAGTGATGAGACCAAGGTTATCGAACCAGTAGGAGAACCTCCTCACACCACGTAAACAACACCTGCACACAAATAACAAATACTCGCAACCCGACGTGTTAAAGGGGTTATCAATCCCTTCCGGGTATAGCGCCTCAAGATAGGCAAATAACGTCAGGTAAAAGTGGTAGATAGGATACATAGATCACGGAACAAATAAATTGCAGCAAGGTATTTTTGTATTTTTTGGTTCAATAGATCTGAAAGTAAATGCAAGGGCAAATAGATCGCAAAGGCAAATATAATGAAAAGAGACCCCGGGGCCGTAGGTTTCACTAGTGGCTTCTCTCGAGAAAAATAGCAAACAATGGGAAAACAATTAATGTTGGGCAATCGATAGAACTTCAAATAATCCTGACGATATCCAGACAATGATCATTATATAGGCTTCATGTCCAAGATTAGTAGACCGACTCCTGCCTGCATCTACTACTATTACTCCACATATAACCGCTATCCGGCATGCATCTAGTGTATTAAGTTCATGGGAAAACGGAGTAATGCAATAAGAACAATGGCATGATGTAGACGAGATCCGTTTATCTATTGCGGAGATATAGATCTCATCTTGTTATCCTTAGTAGCGACGATACATACGTGTCGGTTCTCCTTCTA
Source organism: Triticum aestivum (assembly GCF_018294505.1). Taxonomy (NCBI): domain Eukaryota; kingdom Viridiplantae; phylum Streptophyta; class Magnoliopsida; order Poales; family Poaceae; genus Triticum; species Triticum aestivum. The sequence continues at coordinate 522,282,022 of NC_057807.1, forward strand.
TCACTGGGATCAAGCACCGTAAGATAGAACCCACTACAAAGCACCTCTTCCCATTGCAAGATAAATAGATCAAGTTGGCCAAACAAAACCCAAATATCGTGGAAGAAATACGAGGCTATAAGCAATCATGCATATAAGAGATCAAAGAAGACTCAAATAACTTTCATGGATAAAAACATAGATCTGATCATAAACTCAAAGTTCCTCGGATCCCAACAAACACACCGCAAAAAGACTTATATCATATGGATCTCCAAGAGACCATTGTATTGATAATCAAGAGAGAGAGGAAGCCATCTAGATACTAACTATGGACCCAAAGGTCTACAAAGAACTACTCACTCGTCATTGGAGAGGCACCAATGGAAGTGGTGAACCCCTCCATGACGGTGTCTAGATTGGATCTGGTGGTTCTGGACTCCGCGGCGGCTGGAATTGATTTTCATCGACTCCCCTAGGGTTTCTGGAATATTGTGTTATTTATAGAGCAAAGAGGCGGTTCAGCGGGCACCCGAGGTGGGCACAACCCGCCAGGGCGCGCCTGGGCCTCCTGGCGCGTCCTGGTGGGTGCTACTCCCCTCGAGCCACCCCCATGTGCTTTCTTGTCCAACTGTATGTCTTCTGGCCCAAAAAATCCTCCAGGAGTTTCGCTGCGTTTGGACTCTGTTTGATATTGATTTTGTGTGATGTAAAAAACATGCAGAAAACAACAACTGGCACTGGGCACTGTGTCAATAGATTAGTACCGAAAAATGATATAAAATGACTATAAAATGATTGTAAAACATCCAAGAATGATAATATAACAACAAGGAACAATCAAAAATTATAGATACATTGGAGACGTATCATGGTCTCGAACATCGATAAGGTAGTATGACCCGTTGTTTAGATTTTTGCTAACCACAAAGGGCCCTTCCCAAGGTGGGGATAACTTGTGGATGTCAGTTTGATCCTGGATGAGCCAGTGCACCAGATCTCCTTCTTGAAAGGTTCGTGTTTTAACCCGGCAACTGTGATAACGACGCAGATCTTGCTGGTAGATCGCCGAACGAGCCGCCGCAAAGGTCACGCTCCTCATCCAAAAGGTCAAGAGCATCCTGACGCGCTTTTTCATTATCAGCTTCAACATAAGCCGCCACACTGGCCGAATCATGACGAATGTCACTGGGGAGAACCGCCTCTACACCATAAACCATGAAGAAAGGCGTGTAACCCGTAGATCTGTTGGGGGTAGTATTGATACTCCATAGCACTGAGGGCAACTCTTCACCCAACAACCCGGCGTTCTCTGCAGAGGGACCATAAGCCGGGGCTTGATACCTCTCAAGATTTCTTGATTGGCTCTTTCAGCTTAACCATTAGACTGGGGGTGAGCCACGAACGACACATCAAGACGAATGTGTTCTTGTTGACAGAATTCTTTCATTGCACCCTTAGACAGATTAGTACCGTTATCAGTAATGATACTATGAGGGTATCCAAAACAAAATATCACCTTTTTAATGAATTGAACCCCCGTTGCCGCATCACATTTGCTGACTGGCTCAGCTTCAACCCACTTTGTAAGCTTGTCAACAACTACCAGGAGGTTAGTATTTTTGTCCTTGGACCTTCTAAAAGGCCCAACCATATCTAGCCCCCAGACTACAAACGCCAAGTAATTGGAATCATCCTCAATTCTTGAGCCGGCACATGAGCTCGTCTTGAAAATTTCTGACAGCCATCACATTTACTGACCAAATCTTCTGCATCAGCATGAGCTGCCAGCCAATAAAACCAATGACAAAAAGCTTTAGCAATGAGAGATTTAGAGCCGGCATGATGGCCGCAATCTCCTTCATGAATCTCCCTTAGAATTTCACGGTCCTCTTCAGGAGAGATGCATCGTTGAAACACCCCTGTAACACTGCATCAGTGTGGCTCACCATTGACAATAGTTATTGACTTAGACCTTTGGGTTATTTTCCTGGCCAAGGTTTCATCATCAGGTAACTCACCCCGGGTCATATAAGCCAAATATGGAACAGTCCAATCAGGAATAATATGGAGAGCTGCCACCAACTGTGCCTTCGGGTCAGGAATTGCAAGATCCTCCTCCGTAGGCAATTTAACGGATGGATTATGCAAAATATCGAGGAAAACATTAGGGGCACCAGCTTACGCTGAGACCCCAGCCGGTTTAAAGCATCAGCAGCCTCATTTTTCCTGCAATCAACATGCTCCACTTGATAACCCTTAAAATGACTAGCAATTGTATCAACCTCTCGGCGATAAGCCGCCATGAGTGGATCCTTGGAATCCCAAGTTCCGGAAACTTGCTGAGCCACTAAATCTGAGTCGCCAAAACACCTCACCTGGCTTAGATTCATCTCTTTAGCCATCCGAAGACCATGGAGCAAGGCTTCATACTTAGATGCATTATTAGTGCAAGGGAACATCAACCTCAAAATATAACAAAATTTATCACCTCGTGGGGAAGTTAAAATAACTCCAGCCCCGAGCCTTCCAATTGCCTAGACCCATCAAAGTGAATAGTACAATACATGCTATCCGGCTTTTCCTCAGGCATCTGCAGCTCTGTCCACTCATTGATGAAATCCACTAGTGCTTGAGACTTGATAGCTGACCGAGGCATATACTTCAAACCATGAGGTCCAAGCTCAATAGCCCACTTGGCTACCTGACCTGTGGCTTCTCTGTTCTGAATAATATCCCCTAGGGGAGTAGAACTAACCACAGTGATGGGATGACCAAGGAAATACTACTTCAATTTACGGCTAGCCATGAACACGCCATAAACCAATTTCTGCCAATGTGGGTATCTATGCTTAGATTCAATGAGCACCTCACTGACATAATAAACCGACCTTTGAACCGGATATTCCTTGCCCGACTCTTTTCTTTCCACCACAACTGCCACACTGACAACTCTGTTGTTTGCAGCCACATATAAAAGCAAGGGCTCCTTCTCAATAGGAGCTGCAAGATCCGGCTGTTCAGTCAGTTGTCTCTTAAGAGCCTCAAACTCCTCATTAGTAGCATCACTCCAGACAGAATGATATGTCTTTTTCATCATCTGATAAAGAGGAATAGCGTTTTCTCCCAAACGGCTTATAAACCGGCTCAAAGTCGCTATACGACCCGCCAAACGCTGGACGTTGTTGATACATGCCGGCTTAGCCAAGGAAGTGATAGCCTTGATCTTCTCTGGGTTAGCCTCAATGCCTCTCTCAAAGACCAAGAAACCCAATAGTTTGCCTACTAGCATGCCAAAGACACACTTGGTCGAGTTAAGCATCATCTTATAGACCCAGAGATTGTCAAAGGTCTCTTTCAAATCATCTATCAAAGTCTCCTTCTTCCTGGATTTCACAACAATATCATCCACATAAGCGTGAACATTGCGTCCAATCTGGTCATGGAGGCAATTCTGAACGCACCACTGATAAGTCGCCTAGGCACTCTTGAGCCTGAAAGGCATAGACACATAGCAGAAGGCTCCAAAGGGAGTGATGAAAGCCGTCGTCTCCTGGTCCTTAACTGCCATCTTGATCTGATGATAACCAAAATAAGCATCCAGAAAGCTCAATGTTCACAACCCACCGTAGGATCAATAATCTGATCAATACGAGGGAGAGCAAAAGGGTTAGCCGGACATGCCTTATTAAGATCTGTATAATCCACACACATACGCCAAGTGCCATTTTTCTTAAGCACCAGCACCGGGTTAGCCAACCACTCGAGATGAAAAACCTTAATGATGAACCTAGCCGCCAAGAGCCGGGCCACTTCTTCACCAACGTCCTTACGCCTCTCTTCATTGAAAGGACGAAGGAATTGTTTGACTGGCTTAAACTTTGGATCATTATTGAGAGTGTGTTCAGCGAGTTCCCTCGGTACACTTGGCATGTCTGAACGTTTCCATGCAAAGATGTCTCGGTTCTCATGGATGAACTCGATGAGGGTGCTTTCCCATTTCGGATCCATATTAGCACTGGTGCTGAACTACTTGGATGAGTAGCCAGGAACAAAATCAACCAACTTAGTGTCATCTTCCAACTTAAACTTCAACAATGGGTCATTCTCTGTAGTTGGCTTCTTCAAAGGTGTCATATCCACTGGGTCAACACTATCTTTATAAAACATCAACTCCTCGGTGGCACAAGCCGACTCAGCATACACAACATCACCTTCTTCACAATCCAGAGTGATCTTCCTATCACCGTGCACTATGATGGTGCCTTTATGACGCGACATTTTACGCTGTAAATAAACATAACAAGGTTGTGCCATAAATTTGGCATAAGCCGTCCGCCCGAACAAAGCGTGATACGGGCTTTTGATCTTGACCACCTCAAAGCTCAATTTCTTAGCTCTAGAATCATGGTCATTTCCAAAGGCCACCTCCAGGGTTATCTTACCCACTGGATATGCCGACTTACCAGGCACCACCCCATGGAAAACAGTAGAAGACCTCTTGAGATCTTTGTCAGTCAGATTCATACAACAAAAAGTATCATAGTAAATGATATTGATACTACTGCCCCCATCCATGAGCACCTTTGTAAGCTTGTACCCTCCTACCTAAGGAGCAACCACCAATGCCAATTGACCTGGATTGTCAACCCGGGGCGGGTGATCCTCACGGCTCCATGTGATAGGCTGCTCAGACCACCTCAAATATCGAGGCACCACCGGCTAAATTGAGTTCACCGCCCGCTTATGGATTTTCTGGTCTCGTGTGCACAGACTCGTGGTGAACACATGATATTGACCACTATTCAACTGCTTTGGATTGCTCTGATAACCGGACTGCTGCTGCTAATTCCCTTGACCAGATTGCTAATTAAAACCACCTTGATTGCCTTGGCCCTGGAAACACAGCTTGAACTGCCACCTACAAAGCCGGCCCATGAGATCCGGATCCTGAGCCGCCATGCGGGCCATGATTATTCTAGAAAAATTAGAGTTTCTATACTCCCTCATGATGAAGCAATCCTTCCACAAATGACTGGTCGGCTTCTCTTGGGTGTCGTGCTTTGGGCAAGGCTGATTCATCATGGCCTCAAGGTTGAATTTCGGCCCTCCAAACCGGGGCTCTGATGTTTTCCCCTTACGATGTTGATTATTGTTCTGCGCATTGGTGTTAGCCACAAAGTCTAAACAGCCATCGGCCTTGTGCTTACCATTGCCACCTTGACTCACCACATTATGCCGTCCCTTCGCATTGCCACTCTTTTCCCCTTTGCCGGCTTTCTCCTCATCAGACTCAGGGTCTTTAGTACTATCAAAGTCGGCTTATTTGACTAGAGCCGCCATGAGCTCCCCCATATCATTGTAGTTGCGCTTAAGCCGCCCCGACTTTTGTTTAAGAGGAAGAAAACAACAATTCTTTTCCAAAATTAGGACGGCTGAACCGGCATTGATACTGTCTGATGAGTGAATAACGGCTGAGATCCGGCACACCCAATTGGTTGTTGACTCGCCTTCTCCCTGGACACAAGAGTCTAAGTCTAGAATCGACATAGGCTTCTTGCATGTATCTTTAAATTTTTTAATAAAACGCGCCTTCAGCTCAGCCCATGATCTAATGGAGTTGGCGCGCAATCCTTTCAGCCAGGTATGCGCCGGCCCATCCAGCAACATGGTGAAGTACTTAGCACATGCAGCATCGCTAACATCCAGCATCTCCATAGCCATCTCATAACTCTCAATCCACGCTTCCGGGGGTTGATCCGTCGTGTGGTTAGGCACCTTATGAGGGCCCTTGAAATCCTTAGGCAAGCGCTCATTACGTAGGGCCGACACTAAACTTGGCACGCCAAGGGTTCTGGAGGTCACACCTGCCTCCAGAGATGCCGATGGGTAAACCGAAGATTGTTGCTGAGCCGGTAGCTCAGCCTCACGCCACGCTCTGCCTTGGTCGACCAAAGCCTGAGCATCATTACCCTTGCATGGCAGGTCAGGCCTACGAGGCTGGTTGTGGTGCCGCTCACTGCTCGACACTGCTGGAGAGTCAATGTGCCTGCTATAACTCCGGCTTGGGAGTGGGGTTGAATGAATCCGTTCTCGACCGTATGAATAAGCCACCTGTTGAGCCACAACCATCTAAAGAAGTTCTCCGGCTCGCCGTATTTCCATCGCAGTTGGTGACTCATCTTGAACAGGGAGAGCCGCCAATCGAGTAGTCGCGGCTATCATGTTATCCAGAGGATTAGAATAATTACCCGGGGGCGTTGAAACATGCTGAGGAGGGGTCAAATTCAAACATGGAGGGTCTGTAGCACGTGGCTGAACTGGTGCCCCAGTGGTCGGTGCCTCAACCGCCCGATCCACAACAGGCGAGTTACTGGTTTCTGCCCCAGGCGTGTTGAAAAGGTTTCTCGCATAGTAAACCAGAGGTAAATGACTTGAATGCCTTCTGTTAAAGACATCGTTCAATGCATTCCGGTCCAAGCTCAAGCTAAAAATTTCTGCTTGAATCCGCTCTGCTTCACTCTCCAAGGCAGTTCGTTCAGTTGCCATCCGGGTGTTCTCATCATTAAGACCCTCCTTAGCTTGAGCTATCTCATCACGTAACTTTGCAACATCCACATTATGCTGCGCTTGATTCGCCAGTGTTACCTCCACCGTCAACAACGTTGCCAAAGCCTCCAACAGTTAAGATAAAACTTCAGCCAGCGGGCGCATAGGGCCTCCTGCCCCGGCTACCGTAGCAGTCGCTGAACCAGAGATCATTGTTGCCGCAGTTGAAGAATTCGGCCCCGGCTGCGTACCAGCCATGAAGATCGCAACCCGGTTCGGCGGCTCATAGGGGTCCGGAATACTGTCGCCATCGGAATAGCCCCCAAGCCTACCATCTTTCACTTGATACATGGAGTTGGTCTCGCTAGTTGAGGACTCATCGCCTGAGTAGACGACCGTCTCTCCACCAGACATAGATCCTCCTTCCAGATCCACTCCTTGAGTAAATCCAACAAAGACACGCTTCAGGGTGGCTTGAACCTTGGCGGGTTGCGCGTGCTGAGCCGTTTCGACGATGTCGGTGCAGGTGTTCGGCTGAGCTTCCGACTCACCGATCTTGCCGATGAAGACATGAATTCCGCCAAAGGGGACCTAGTACCCATACTCAATTGAGCCAGTCTCGTGGCCCCAGCTCGCGTCGTCGATGTAGAGCTTGCCGTGACGACTTTTAGTCATCCGACCTACAGCGTACCCCTTGATCCATGCAAAGTTGACGTTCAAGAACTCGAAACCACCGTGCGTTGGCCCCACGGTGGGCGCCAACTGTCGTGGACTTAACACAGCAGATGCCCTAGCAAGAGGACTTAGGTGTGGAGCCATCGCCGCTAGGTTAGCATGCAAAGTTGACGTTCAAGAACTCGAAACCACCATGCGTTGGCCCCACGGTGGGCGCCAACTGTCGTGGACTTAACACGGCAGATGCCCTAGCAAGAGGACTTAGGTGTGGAGCCATCGCCGCTAGGTTAGCTTGAAGGGGTTAAATTGGACAAAGGACACGGAGAGTTTTTACGCAGGTTCGCCCCCTCTCAACGAGGTAAAAGCCTACTCCTACTTTAGATTGTATTGCTGGGTTTCGATTACCAGGGAGCGAATATGCTTGACCTAGTTCTCGACTTGTTGTTTCTTGTCCTAACCCGCCGGCGGGTGATGTCCGACGGCTTACAGAGTCCCAACTGGCTCATACACAATGTGTCCGGCTCGGTGGCTAATTGAACTTGCCTTACAATACAAGTTACACATATGTCGGTTTATCCTCTTGGGCCTCAAGTCGCCTCTGGGTCTTAGGCCTTCAATAGGCTTGCTTCATAACCCGCCATATTCATCCTTGAGTCGCCGACGGTATGACCCGACCCTCCTGGGCGGGTCATACCCCATAGTTATATCCCCAACAGGTGGGAGCATATATCAAGGATTATTACAAGTTGATTTGCGAGGCTTAGAAGGAAATTGGACAATACCCCAAGGCTGGCGCCGAGCAAAAAGGATCAATGTTTTGGCCGAGGGTCCATGCGTACTTCCATGAGCATAGGAAGTTCCCGCCCTACAAGTTTGAGAGCAAGTGTGGCGACATGTCAATCGCAAAGAGGTGGGGGTTCATCCAACAAGAGTGCAACAAATTTTGTGCTACCCTTGAGAGCATCGAAGGCCGTCCCGTGAATGGCATAGGCATCAAAGACATGGTACTCCACTCCTACCCTTTGTTCATATGTGTGTATCTTGTTGATTGATGCTTTCAACTCCATTACATATGAATGTATATTGTTGTCCTCGTTATGAATTGTAGGCATCCCAAGCTTTGGAAGCCTTCAAGACCCAACATGGGGTCAAGCCATTCACCCTCACCCATTGTTGGACGGTCATTTGTGATTGCCCTAAGTTTAAGGAGCAATATGCCGTCCAAAAGAAGAATGGAGAGCGGGCGGCGGTCGTTGAGCATGGTGAAGGTGAGAGGCAGCCAAGGGGGAAGACCAACTCGAAGGTGGACCACAAGCGTGACGCGGCCACATTCGCCTTGCAAGAAATTTTGATGGGGTTCATGCCACAAATTAAAGCGAGGGAGAAGAGGAAACGGCAAGAGAAGGAGGATCAAATGAAGGCCTAAACCGACATACAAAAGAAGAAGCTCGAGATTGAGGTGAGCATTGCAACTACAAAAAGCAAAAGAGGTGGAACTCGCGGTAATGGCGAAGAAAATGAAGATCATGACGATCGACTTGACCAACGTGTCCCAAGAAGAAGGGTTTGATTCAGGAAGAGACGAAAGGAGATGCTCGAGCTAGATGGATGAACTATGGCTGGGGCATGATCGTTTCGTGTGCCGGCAAGAACTCTGGCCGAGATGCATGAACTATAACCCTTTTTTGTGTGCTGGCAAGTGCGCCGACAAGGACTATGGTGATTTTTTTTATACTGGCATGAATGCAGGCCGTTGGCATGTATGCCGACATGAACCATGGCCGCTGGCCGTCGTGAAAATATATGTTTCTTCTAAATATTTCAGTAGGACAGAATAAAATGGATCGGCCAATTTGGCGCACTGACTAGACTTTGACATGGACGGTCGGTGCGCTGTCAGCCGATCCAAACGGACAAAAAAAAAATCAAATCCGTGTCTGGTTGGGTCTGGCGTTCAAGTTGGCCTAACTGCCAGTCCGTTTCGCACGCGCGCATGCTTTTCGTGCTGCTTTTGCTTGTGCTTGTGCTTTACACCAGCTGGAGGAAATGGCACCAAAACAAACCCCGTTTCTAAAATCTACTTAAAATGGAAACAAACGCCTATCCTACAGAAACGACTCCAGCAAAGTAACTCCCGAACCCGCCTGTAACAAACATCCACGCACCAAACGGCCGGAGTGCTATAGTGGCGCCAAAACGGCCGGACCCAACTTCTCCAAACGGCCGGAGTGCTATAGTGCCAGTCCGTTTCGCACCACCGAGTCGAGGAGCGTTTATCCTCCAGAAGAAAAAAGAAAAAAGAAAGTCGGGGAGCGTTGGAGAAGTTGGATTTGGGGTGGGGAGCGGAAGGCGACAGACAGACCGCCAGCTCGGCTTTGTGTGGGCGCATAGGGAGGCCACCTGGCCTGTCTAGTTTGACCCACTCCCGCTGCGCTCAGCACGGCGCCACGCGACCCGACGCGCACGCCATCGCCGTCGTCGATCCACGCCCGCGCTTCCACACGCCCAAGACGTGCCCCGCCGCCCACCACCTCATCAGCAACTACCCACCCGCCCAACCCGAGAGAGAGTCCATGCATCCCGGCCGCAGGGGACTCGGCCGACCTGAACCTGGCCGCACGCAACGCAGATCCCCACCCAACCCAGCCACTCGCGACCCTGGGACCCGGGCCCGGCCTCCCCGATCGGATCTCATCTCGCGGGCTCCACCGCTCAGCGCCCGTTACGCACGCCGGAGCTGGTCGTACGTGCGACCGTTGCGCCTGCGTTCCATAAAACGCACGGCAACGCTCAGGAAAAAGCCGTTTCTCCCCCTCGCACCCAACGCGCGCGCGCGCCAGGAAAATAGTCGTTCGACTCCTCCGGGTTAAAATACTGTTTCTTCTTCCCTAAAAAAAACACTGTTTCTCCACAGTCGTTCGAGTTTAGATTTGAGTGCTCTTTACATTTTTCCCTCTTTGATCTTTTTTTTTTTGCGAGGGCCCTCTTTGATCCGCAGCGCAGAGATTTTTTTGCTTGTAATTCCATTTTGAATCTGCTGAGCCTCTTTTTCTTTGATGTACGTAACTGTGTCGGAATGAATCGAGGCGAGGAACATTTTCATGCAACCCCTTTGCTTTGCCCATAAATATAAGAAATCGGCAGTGGAGCGTAAACCCCATGCGTTATTAGTACTATTTCTCTGGCGAAAAGTAAAACCCCATGCGTTATTAGTAGTATTTGTGTGGAGAAAAGTAAAACCCATGCTATTTTAGGCTAGGCTGCCAACGCCGAGATCCTCCACCACCTCACCACCCACCTCCTCCTCCAGCTTTGCCGTTCGGGGTCCGCGTCCTCCCCGCGTGGGTGGCCTCGCGTCGCCTGCCGCCCCCACCGGAATCCCCGCCGCCTCGCGGGGGCCGTCGTCGCGGTTGCACCAGAGGAGGGCGGGAACCCGGCTCCGATTTTTCAAGCTGGCCGCCGCCGCCGCCACCGCCCCCCGCTCCGCGTCGCCGTCGATGGCGTCGTCGGGCGGGGACGAGTCGCCGTCGCCGGCCAAGCCGGTGCTCCTGCACGGGGACCTCGACCTCTGGGTCGTCGAGGCGCGGCTGCTGCCCAACATGGACATGTTCTCCGAGCACATCCGCCGCTGCTTCGCCTCCTGCGGCACCGCCTCCTCCTGCGCGCCCAGGCAGCCCCCGCCCAACAGCCGCGGCGTCGGGGAGGCCGGCAGCCGCCGCCACCACCACCGCAGGATCATCACCAGCGACCCCTACGTCACGCTCTCCGTCGCCGGCGCCGTCGTCGCGCGCACCGCCGTCATCCCCAACAGCCAGGAGCCGCGCTGGGACGAGCAGTTCTTCGTGCCGCTCGCGCACCGCGCCACCCTGCTCGACTTCCAGGTCAAGGACAACGACACCTTCGGCGCGCAGCTCATCGGCACCGCCTCCGTCCCCGCCGAACGGGTCGTCGCCGCCGTCGACGAGGTCGAGGAGTGGGTCCCCATCGTCGGCACCAGCGGCAAGACCTACAAGCCCCGCACCGCGCTCTTCATCCGCTACCGCTTCCGCCCCTTCGCCGCCAACCCGGTGTACCGCCGCGGCATCCCCGGGGACCCCGACCAGCAGGGCGTCAAGGACTCCTACTTCCCGCTCCGCCACGGCGGAAAAGTCACGCTCTACCAGGACGCGCACGTCAACGAGGGGGACCTGCCGGACGTCCAGCTCGAGCGGGGGAAGAAGTTCGAGCACAACCAGTGCTGGGAGGACATCTGCCACGCCATACTCGAGGCGCACCATATGATCTACATCGTCGGCTGGTCGATCTACGACAAGGTCAAGCTGGTGCGCGAGCCGTCCTCGTCCAGGACGCTCCCGGAGGGCGGCGAGCTCACGCTCGGAGAGCTGCTCAAGTTCAAGTCGCAGGAGGGCGTGAGAGTGTGCCTGCTCGTCTGGGACGACAAGACGTCTCATGACAAGCTCTTCATCAAAACGGTAAGGCATTACGATCTGCTTCTGCTTCTGCCTCTAATTTCACTGCCTAGTTTGGATAGCCGTCGGAAACGGTCCCCAGATGCATTTGATGTTGACTTGATTGCGAGGAATTCTTTGGATTTTGTTCCATAGATAGGGATTTAATATTCCGCAGGTTGGTGCATTTGAGTGTTCAGTCATGTAGTACTTGTTCATAAGTTTTTTGAGAGGTTACTTGTTCATAAGTAATTTCCATATTCGTAGGAATGTAATAGAGGGTAACAATCAATCGATGACTGTTATAGACTTGCAACAATCAACTGAACCTGGATATTCTTATCCAAAAAAAGCCTGAACCTGGATATATGGCCTGGGAGTGTTCTCTCTGATTCCAGTTTACCATAATCTATGACCATACGTCTTTTCCGAGCTCATACCTCGGCCATGTTCTCCAAATCTACTAATTAGTGTGCACAGTTTAATTTTTTGATTAAAGGGGCCACATGGCCCGCATTTTCATTCATACAAGGGTGCACACTGCACAATTTATGATCCCCATCATAATTCATACTTGCTCTTCCTTTTGATGTGCTGTTCTTTAAGGGGTTCTATGTCATAATATCTGAGAGTAAGTCCTCCTTTCTATGCTTTTGCAGGGTGGTGTGATGGGAACGCATGATGAAGAAACTAGAAAGTTTTTCAAGCATTCCTCAGTCATCTGCGTTCTTTCACCTCGATATGCCAGCAGTAAGCTGAGCATTTTCAAACAACAGGCAAGTTCAGGCAGTGTGCTTGTGCTTTATTTGTATTTTATTTCTTTGTTGATAGGCTGCAAGTAATTGCTATCATCATAAACCTTAAGCAAGTTAATATTTACTCATGCATCCTCTTTTAGGAGAATTTGAATGTTCTTTAGTATCATGATGTGTGTCTTGGTGCCTTATGGATAGTACATGATGCCAACTAAGTTGACAGATAGCTTTATATATATAAATAAAATCAGGAGGTCACCGTCATGTTGCTTTCAGAATAAGCATCATCTCAGTCTTGTGAATATCTTTTGTATTCTGCAGGCTACTCATATGCTCTTTTGTTTTGCCACATTTGGCAATCTTGAACTACTATCTTGCAGGTTGTTGGGACATTGTTTACACACCACCAAAAATGTGTGCTGGTTGATACACAAGCTTCGGGAAACAAGCGGAAAGTTACTGCTTTCATTGGGGGCCTAGATCTTTGTGATGGGCGTTATGATACTCCTCAACATAGGCTTTTTAAAGACCTTGACACAGTATTTGAAAATGATTTCCATAACCCAACATTTTCGGTGAGTTTATTTTTGCCAATATGTTTTACTCTATGCTTATCAAGTTGAAGTCGAGGAAGTAAGCTTCTGGAAGCTGGTGCCATGTGTGAATGCCTGACTGCCAGAGCTTATCTTGCACCACATTAATCTCATTGAGTTTTAATCTTCTTGTCATCATATGTATTTCCTTGATGCAGGCAGGCGCAAAAGGACCGAGACAACCATGGCATGACTTGCACTGTAAGCTTGATGGACCAGCTGCCTATGATGTCTTGAAGAATTTTGAACAACGCTGGAGAAAGGCATCCAAATTCCGTGATCGATTTAGGAAAGTATCTCGCTGGAAAGATGATGCCCTGATAAAGCTGGAGCGTATCTCGTGGATACTTAGTCCTTCACCTAATGTTCCAAATGATCATGTTAGTTTGCGGGTTTCAAAAGAAGAAGATCCTGAAAATTGGCATGTTCAGGTCTTGGCACTGCTCTTTAAGTTGTGCTTATGTCAGTACTTGTGAATTCTAGGCACTGGTTAACATATATTAATTCTTCAGGTATTCCGGTCAATTGACTCGGGCTCTCTAAAAGGATTTCCTAGTGATTGCAAAGAGGCTTCAAAGCAGGTTAGTTTGGCACGTCTTCATTATACTCCTTCGCAATGTTCAATAAATCCACATCTATACTGAAATTTGTGGTGCTGTTTCATCTTTTTCTTTTTTCATTTTTATCTTGTCCTGTACTATTTGGAACAACGTTCTTCTTGTATAAAGTACTTACCATTTAATGGACTTGTGCAGAATCTTGTGTGCCGAAAGAACCTCATAATTGATAAGAGCATTCACACAGCATATGTCCGGGCAATCAGATCAGCGCAACATTTCATTTATATAGAAAATCAGTATTTTCTTGGTTCTTCGTACGAGTGGCCATCCTATGTGAATTCAGGTTTGGGGTTCTTCCTTTGTATCCTCTCTGAAACTTGGAATATTGATTGTTAGGTATAGCATACCTTCCACAGTTGCTTGCATATTCTTCTGCTGGTAAAACATGGCAAACATGCACCACATGATGCATGGAGAACATAGATTTAGTTTGCTCTTCGTACTTCTATTAGATAGGCCACATTCTTTTTGTTTCATTCATGCCTTTGTTGCTGTCGGTCCTGTTGTGTAAATTCAACATTGATGTTTAATTTTATGACATGATCTAGACAAACTGGAATTTTGATCCCTTGGGATGTTGCAGGTGCTGACAATCTGATACCAATGGAATTGGCCCTCAAAATTGCAACCAAGATTAGAGCTGGCGAACGGTTTGCAGTTTATATAGTCATACCAATGTGGCCTGAAGGAGTCCCTACCTCGGCCTCTGTGCAAGAAATTCTTTTCTTTCAGGTAAGCTCTATTTGTAAAAGCATTATAGCAGCTATTAGGAAACTCCAAATCTGAGATTTATTGAGATACTGAAATTCCAATCTGAGATTCAGTGAGATATGGAAATCTCATTCGACCTTGTAATTTCAATCTTCTCCCAATGAATGAATTTCCATTTGAGTGCACGTTGGCATACTCCCTGTCCCTGATGTTTATGCCCTTTTTTTGTTGTTTTAATACAATATTACTCTACTTTATGACCACCCCCCTTTGTTTAGTTCAGCGCTATTCTATTCTCATCTTCGTTTTGGTAAAAACAATCTCTCACTATCAAATGTTACCTTGGTGATCCTTTTTGCTCAACAGCAGTAAAATTTCATAGAGGCAATGTAGTATGTAATGTCGTTATTCCTGTAAAATCTGCGGAAGTGCAATGCTGATTGTACGCGAATGATGATTATCCCATACATGCCTACCATATTATAAAGAGATCTTCACATTTGCCCCTTTTGTAAACCTTTAATTGTCCATGCCACTGAAGGCAGGGAATAGCTCTGAAAAATCTAATGAAGATGATACAATAAATTTTACTTTTACATGCATGTATGTTGAATTACGAAGTTCAATATAGAACCAGGGGTTACAACAGGCACAGGCTTCGGATGTTTTTTTTTTCCTATTATTAAAGGGTTCTCATGGTTACCATTTTCATTACAAAAGTGGTGTCCTGTACAATCCTATGCTGAAGTGAACACTATCCCTACATCCCTGATACACAGGCCGTATCATGGGATGTCTCAAGATCTTACTACTAAAAAGCAGCAACAAAATTAAGCATCTGCTAGAATAAGGAAGACCAAAGTTCAAAAGCAACCGAGCTTACAATGACAAGCTTCGGATGCTTTTCACAAATTAGCATGTGAAGTATCCCAATATCCCATAGGCCCTTCCACCACTCTTATGTTCTCCTGCTGGGATCACTTCACCCATGATTCATCAAAATCCATAATCTACACTCAATAGGTTTCTGCCTGATGGCTGTTGATACTTGATAGGCTTGATTCTGCAAGAGAGGATATACAGTGAAGTGTGACACATCTCACTTGTAGGCTTCCCCATAAAAAGACAACTCACTTGTAGGCTTGAATAAATCAAAAATACTAATTGTTTGTTCTTTTCTCACAGGCTCAGACAATGGAGATGATGTATGGAGTAATCGCACGAGAGCTCAAGGCCATGAATATTGAGGATGCACACCTTCACGATTACTTGAACTTTTACTGTCTAGGCAATCGGGAAGAACCGTCAACAGATGGTAGCCCTGGGTCAGATAAATCTACAGATAAAAGTGCAGCGGTAATGTCTTCTTGTATTCTTCATTCCTTCATAGAAAGAATATTTTCTGAAGTTGGTACGTAGTGTCATCAGTTTTAAGCATTGCTTGTCTAGTGGACATTTGGCTAAAGTTCTAGTGGATGTCAAAACATACAGATAGCTTGGTAGAGAAACCCTGAGGCATCATTGGTTTGGAAAGTTGCTTTCTTACCTTATGTTACCAAAATGTTGGTTTAGCCAACTGTTGGCGCGGTAGGATCTTTATGTTTGCCAATGCCGTTTCAAAAGACTGAAGCAATTACTGTTACATTGATTGAAGTTTTGTTTTGTTTCTATCCTTGATCGTTGTAATTTATAACCCCCCCCCCCCCCCCCCCCCTAAATTGGTCCAAGGAACGTTTTTCTCTTTATGAGTAACATGGTGTATATACAAACAAAGAGTTGGCAAACATAATTTACTCATCATGAGCATTGTTCCAGCTCTTCCTTTCCTAAAAGTTTAATCTGAATTAACACAGTTATTTTAATCCCCCCTTTGAAAATTGATAGGGCCTGGCTAGAAAACATCGGCGGTTCATGATCTATGTTCATGCAAAAGGGATGATTGTAGACGATGAATACGTCATTTTGGGCTCGGCAAACATCAATCAGAGATCCTTGGCTGGCTCGAGAGATACCGAAATCGCAATGGGTGCCTACCAGCCTCATCATGCATGGTCTTCGAAGAAGGGTCATCCTCACGGCCAGGTTCGTCGACTGGCTTTCTCCTTCGGCTTCTTTTTTACTGGTTAACAGCAGAGGCTTCGTCAGAAATGCTGTAACCTTTGTTTTGCTTGCAGGTATATGGGTATAGGAGCTCCCTCTGGGCTGAACACCTTGGTATGGTTGATGACCACTTCAAGGAACCTTCTAGCCTGGACTGTGTAAGATTAGTGAACCAAATAGCCGAAGAAAACTGGGAAAGATTCGCGTCAGAAGAGATGCAAACGTTGCAAGGGCACCTCCTCAGATACCCGGTGAAGGTAGAGCCCGATGGTAAGATCGTCCCGCTGCCCGACCAAGAATGCTTCCCCGACGTTGGCGGCAAGATCTGCGGCGCTCCGACCTCGCTTCCTGATTCGCTGACGATGTAGCATCACAGCACTGACTTCTCTTCAGGGTCCAAGCTGGTTCTTTTGCTCACCTGTAAAACCTCTCTGAATGTCTTGTCTTGCCGACGGATGGTAATCTGTGATCACACATTGTGTGGCGTATAGGGGAAAGCACGGGCTGTTCACGGTGCGTTGTAGAGTTGTGCCTTTGTAAGATTTTTTCTACAGTCTGTACATGGACAGGACAGGACAGGGTCATTGATAGTTTTTGACATTTCTACTGCGAACTGTGCACGTACAAGGGGGTTCACAACCATTTTCATTTGGTGCCATGTGTTTAGTGCCGCCAGCTCTTCCCACAGAAAAAGCGTGTCCCCGCGGCTGTTTGAGTTATTGAGCAGGAAGCAGCACTAGCCCCCGCGGCTCCCTCCTCGTCGCATTAATTAGTCCGACTCGGATGAAGGGTGGTAATCTGGGTCGCCTGCATCGTCTTCAGATTCTGTTTCGGATACTAAGGGCAACCGACAATCATCACAAGAACCTTCCAGATCACTCTCATCTCATTTGATCCATCTTCGGAAGATGGATAGTAGTCATCATCTGATTCATCATCTAGATGTGCTTCCTGATCTAGCGTTGACTGATGTGCATGATCCTGCAGTGGCTCATCGGCAATATCAAAACGTTCAAAAACAATCCAACCTTCAACTTCCTCTTCAGTGTAGTATTCATTGTCTGAATCTGCCGGGTTGTAATCTGGATCTAGGAGTTGAGCATTCCCTTCCTCTTCTTCCTCTTGCTCTTCTTCTACCTCTTTTCTATGTGGATGATCTAGTGTTGGCTGATCTGCATGGTCCTGCAATGGCTCATCAACAGTGTCATCATTCCATTTCGGGACTGGCTGGGTGCCAGTCGACTGAATTCTCCGATTTGGGTCAGTCGACTGCTCTCCACCCTCCATCTCCAATCTAATGGCTGTCAGGTCGTCTTCAACCTCCCGGCGAATCTTCTTCCAACTGCCCCACGGGCCAACGGCCGAACCGCCGGCCACCACCGCCCGCGGCCGGCGGCACTACCGCGCAGCCTTGCCGCCCCGCCCTCCCAGGGACCTCCTCCCACCGCCGTGCTGCCACCGCCCCGGCCATCCCTCTAGGCCCGGGCCTCGCCGGTTTTTTCTCCGGCAAACCTTTACCATCGCCCGTTGCCGCCGCCCCACAACCGTCGTGCTGCCTCCCCCACCCCCACCCTAAGATAGATGGTGGGGTAGCCTGCCCAACGAGGTTCTTCCTCCTCTCCGGCGAGTTCTTCCTCCCCCTCTGGCTGTTCTTCGTTGAACCAAAAATTGACTGACACCAACTTCGCAAGTCAGGCGATTGACGTGTAGCTATTGTGTTCCATTTCTCTTCCTCTTCCTCTTCTTTTGCCTCTTCTTCATGCGGGTCGTAATAAAAAAAGTCATGAAATGGCCCTTTGAAAGCATCTGCTGACGTAGCTTGGGCGAGGAAACTTGGAGAAGAGTTTGAGTTTTGCAAAGTGAAATCCTCTCCATATGGACTACCCGTAATAAAGCCGTTATGGAAGGAAATATTTTTCAGCACCCAGCTGACTTGATATATAAATTGGTGATTTTTCTGCTGCTATGGAAGCTTTTGGCAAGAACAAGGGAGCCGAGGAAGGGTGGAGCACCTCGCCAGCAGCCTGCCCGCAAGGTGGGGATAGGGGCGCCCCTTAGTGTCCTCGGGATCTTTGATCTCCGTCCTTGTGTAGCACGTTGTGTCGTGGTTTTTGGGTCTTTATGACCTTGTATCGAACTCCGTTTTTCTTTTTGATTTCACACTGTTGTCTTGAACTTGTAAGGGCCTCATTCTAAGGCCAGCCATGTACCTCCGCTCTAGGAAAAAATGCCCCAAAAATATTTTATCTACGATGGAACCTTCACTAGCCAAAACAAAGCAGAACTTCTGAAGGATCTAGTACGTCCAGGTCAGCAATTGTCCTAATAGTAACTCGTGGGCGAGAAGGTATACCATCATTATTGGCAAAATCATGTGTGTTTCCTTTATTTGGGTCATCTCCATCCCCAACAGAGTTAACATTTGTTTTATCCTCCCTTACTGAACCCTTTATAGTTTCTCTGATGTTAGATCGTTCTTTTGCAGTTACTAGAACATATTGTGACTTGGACGACGCAAAACCACACGTGCCCTACGATGCAAAGCAACACCATATCAAGGGAGATACTTAACATGCTAAACTATTTGAATATTCTTGATGCAACAACATTAAGGTAAATAATTCTCCCCTTTTCTTACAAACTAGTCTAATGTAGACTTCAAGATACAATTAACATAAAACAATATCTAAAATTAAATGTTTCCTACTAGACTGAAGATGATATTATAGTTGATACTCATGTCGTGGAACCATTATTGTGGAAAATATTAAGAGTAATTCTTACTGCATATCTTTGAAACATTTAGGATAATACGTGCGAGCAAATTTTAACCCACTACAAAGCACTTTAGTTGTTAGACATTCTAGAAATGTTTTAAGAGTGTTTCTTACTAATGTTACATTCACTAATATATGCAAGGTGCAAAGCACTTCGGTGGCGAAGCATAAGTGCAAGATGGAGATATACTCATTGATCTCAACTTTAGTGGCAACGAGTAAGTCACCAGTATGTCTGCCATGAAATTCAGCGTAACCACTTGCAGGAAACCAAGGGTGGAATGGGAGCTACCCTAGGCCTATACCATTTAAAAAAAGAATATAATAAATAGACACAACACGAATATTTTTGCAAGAAGCAAACACGCAATATTCGTATCAGGAAAGGTTAAGGAGAAGAGTTACGGTAAACTCCTCAATCAAGACAAGACTCTTCATCCATCTTAAAATATTGAGCCATGCATGAGAGCTAAAATATTCAGACATGGATGACTTATATTATACTACGAGGCATACAAACAGTGCATGCAAGGCTTGAAATTAAATATCAGGGCAAGAACTGCAATGGAGACAAGAGCTTCCGTCGCGACAAGATCATTTGTCAAGACAAGATTTTCAGTCTGAACAAAATCATCCGTCGAGACAAGGATTCTAGCCTAGAAAAAATCCTCTGTCTGGACAAGGTCTTCAATCCGTGGTTTATACAAAAGCTTTTAGGCCGTAACATTTAGCAAAAAACGAATCTTAATGCTGAAAAAATGCAGTCACGCATTGGAATCATGCATGGCCAGGCTATGCAAACACAGATGCTTGATTGTGCAGACCAAAAGGCAGATAAAAATGGCGCTGTTTCATCAGCTCACACGAAGGAATATGCATGACACTGAAGCTATTTCAAGGCGTGCAGTAGTGTGCCATTTAGAGAAGAATAAACCAGTGTCCGCGTGGTGTCCCTCGCGCACTATAAAAGGAGGAGGACTGAGCGCTACACAACACCAGACTCCAGAGCATCGTAGCACCCAAGCACCATAGCCCTCACACTCCTCAGTAATCGTAGTAGTAGCCTCTATCTCCACTTGTAATAAAGCCTTTGAGGCTTTGTATCATTCCATGGTGGAGGCAGACAGAAGGTAACCTTCTTTTCTCTTCGGAATCCCTTTGGGGTCTCCTGAAAGGGAAAACCATATGCAAATTATGTCATCGATATGAAGTAGTTTCGTGTTTCACTTGGTCTTACTATTATGAATTTATGAGATGATTTCTTACACTAGGGATCCTATAGGAGAAAGCTCTGCCGGTAGTTCTCTGTTTAGCCTGTTTGGTGTCTGTTGAGAACCTGTAGACACAGAGAAGTGCCCTTCGGGTGGAACTGCCTGGGAAGACGGTAGAAATTTATCCCATAAGTTTGCAATATAAACATCAAGTGAAAGAACTTAGCTGCTTCTGAAGCAGCAGGTGAGTACCGAGTAGGATTAACACAACCGTTGCATACCCGTAGGCCGTCTCTTTGGTTTCGCCAATCCATAAAAGATCCTGCATAAACACATAAAATATAATAATTAGTGCATCTAGTTAAATTGCGTTAATATCAAATTCACTAATTAAATAAATTTAATATTAAATAATCTAAAAAATATTAATTTAAGTTTTCATACTAAATAATTTCGTATGTTGCATATTAATAAATTTTTAATATATTTGTGTGTTGGTTGTATATATAGGCGAAATTGTGGATATCAAAACTGACCGTGGGAAGAACTATCGTTGTGGTTGACGCCTACTTGTGTCGTCATCGTAATGTACTCCACTCCAAACACCACCATGGACCGGTGAACGAGATGACTAATTTAGTGCAACTTCTCAGCTTCATCACCACTGTTCTTCTTCTATCCAAGTCAGATGGCGCCGCGTACCAGCGTCTCCAATGTTGTCTGCTTTCACCGGTCTTCACCAACGTCGTTGTCAACAACATCGCGTCTGCAGCAGCTACAACTACTTTACCTACAAACGAATAGTGACATTGATGCGATGAAGGAGATGTTGGAAATATGCCCTAGAGGCAATAATAAATTGGTTATTATTATTATATTTCCTTGTTCATGATAATCGTTTATTATCCATGTTATAATTGTATTGATAGGAAACTCAGATACATGTGTGGGTACATAGACAACACCATGTCCCTAGTAAGCCTCTAGTTAACTAGCTCGTTGATCAACAGATGGTTACGATTTCCTGACCATGGACATTGGATGTCGTTGATAACGGGATCACATCATTAGGAGAATGATGTGATGGACAAGACCCAATCCTAAGCCTAGCACAAAGATCGTAGTTCGTATGCTAAAGCTTTTCTAATGT
Organism: Triticum aestivum; assembly: GCF_018294505.1. Classification (NCBI taxonomy): domain Eukaryota; kingdom Viridiplantae; phylum Streptophyta; class Magnoliopsida; order Poales; family Poaceae; genus Triticum; species Triticum aestivum. Next base: position 522,303,590 of record NC_057807.1, read on the forward strand.
CAAGTATCATTTCCTTAGACCATGAGATTGTGCAACTCCCGGATACCGTAGGAATGCTTTGGGTGTACCAAACGTCACAACGTAACTGGGTGGCTATAAAGGTACACTATAGGTATCTCCGAAAGTGTCTATTGGGTTGGCACAAATCGAGACTGGGATTTGTCACTCCGGTTAACGGAGAGGTATCTCTGGGCCCACTCGGTAGGACATCATCATAATGTGCACAATGTGACCAAGGGGTTGATCATGGGATGATGTGTTACAGAACGAGTAAAGAGACTTGCCGGTAACGAGATTGAACAAGGTATCGGGATACCGACGATCGAATCTCGGGCAAGTACAATACCGCTAGACAAAGGGAACTGTATACGGGATCGATTGAGTCCTTGACATCATGGTTCATCCGATGAGATCATCGTGGAACATGTGGGAGCCAACATGGGTATCCAGATCCCGCTGTTGGTTATTGACCGGAGAACATCTCGGTCATGTCTGCATGGTTCCCGAACCCGTAGGGTCTACACACTTAAGGTTCGATGACGCTAGGGTTATAAAGGAAGTTTGTATGTGGTTACTGAATGTTGTTCGGAGTCCCGGATGAGATCCCGGACGTCACGAGGAGTTCCGGAATGGTCCGGAGGTAAAGATTTATATATGGGAATTCCTGTTCTGGTCATCGGAAAAGTTTCGGGTTTTATCGGTAACGTACCGGGACCACCGGGAGGGTCCCGGGGGTCCACCAAGTGGGGCCACCGGCCCCTGAGGGCTGCATGGACCAAGTGTGGGAGGGGACCAGCCCCAGGTGGGCTGGTGCGCCCCCCACAAGGGCACAAGGCGCCTAGGGTTTGGGGAGGGGGCGCCCCACCTTGCTTGGGGGGGGGCAAGTTTCCCCCTCTCCACCCCTTGGCCGCCCCCCTAGATGGGATCTAGGGCTGGCCGCCGCCCCCTAGGGGTGGAAACCTAGGTGGGGGCGCATCCCCCTCTCCCCCTATATATAGTGGAGGCATAGGAGCAGCCCAACACATGAGTTTCTTCTCCTGTTGGCGCAGCCCTACCTCTCTTTCTCCTCATATCTTGCGGTGCTTGGCGAAGCCCTGCTGGACTACCACGCTCCTCCATCACCACCACGCCGTTGTGCTGCTGCTGGATGGAGTCTTCCTCAACCTCTCCCTCTCTCCTTGCTGGATCAAGGCATGGGAGACATCACCGGGCTGTACGTGTGTTGAACGCGGAGGTGTCGTCCGTTCGGCACTAGGATCTCCGGTGATTTGGATCACGACGAGTACGCCTCCTTCAACCCCGTTCTCTTGAACGCTTCCGCTTAGTGATCTACAAGGGTATGTAGATGCACTCTCCTTTCCCTCGTTGCTGGTTTCTCCATAGATAGATCTTGGTGATTCGTAGGAAAATTTTGAATTTCTGCTACGTTCCCCAACAGTGGCATCATGAGCTAGGTCTATTGGGTAGATTCTTTGCACGAGTAGAACACAAAGTAGTTGTGGGCGTTGATTTTGTACAATATGCTTACCGTTACTAGTCCAATCTTGTTTCGACGGTATTGTGGGATGAAGCGGCTCGGACCGACCTTACACGTACTCTTACGTGAGACATGTTCCACCGACTGACATGCACTTGGTGCATAAGGTGGCTAGCGGGTGCCAATCTCTCCCACTTTAGTCGGAACGGATTCGATGAAAAGGGTCCTTATGAAGGGTAAATAGCAATTGGCATATCACGTTGTGGTTTTGCGTAGGTAAGAAACGTTCTTGCTAGAAACCCATAGCAGCCACGTAAAACATGCAAACAACAATTAGAGGACGTCTAACTTGTTTTTGCAGGGTATGCTATGTGATGTGATATGGCCAAGAAGAATGTGATGAATGATATGTGATGTATGAGATTGATCATGTTCTTGTAATAGGAATCACGACTTGCATGTCGATGAGTATGACAACCGGCAGGAGCCATAGGAGTTGTCTTAATTTATTGTATGACCAGCGTGTCACTGAACAACACCATGTAATTACTTTACTTTATTGCTAACCGGTAGCCATAGTAGTAGAAGTAATAGTTGGCGAGACAACTTCATGAAGACACGATGATGGAGATCATGGTGTCATGCCGGTGACGATGATGATCATGGAGCCCCGAAGATGGAGATTAAAAGGAGCAAAATGATATTGGCCATATCATGTCACTATTTGATTGCATGTGATGTTTATCATGTTTCTGCATCTTGTTTGCTTAGAACGACGGTAGTAAATAAGATGATCCCTTATTAGAATTTCAAGAAAGTGTTCCCCTAACTATGCACCGTTGCGAAAGTTCATCGTTTCGAAGCACCACGTGATGATCGGGTGTGATAGATTCTTACGTTCACATACAACGGGTGTAAGCCAAATTTACACACGCGAAACACTTAGGTTAACTTGACGAGCCTAGCATGTACAGACATGGCCTCGGAACACAAGATACCGAAAGGTCGAGCATGAGTCGTATGGAGGATACGATCAACATGAAGATGTTCACCGATGATAACTAGTCCGTCTCACGTGATGATCGGACATGGCCTAGTTGACTCGGATCATGTAATCACTTACATGACTAGAGGGATGTCTATCTGAGTGGGAGATCATAAGATGAACTTAATTATCCTGAACATAGTCAAAAGATCTTTGCAAATTATGTCGTAAGCTCGCGCTTTACTTCCACTGTTTAGATATGTTCCTAGAGAAAATATAGTTGAAAGTTGATAGTAGCGATTATGCGATCAGTAGAAAGCTTATGTCCTTAATGCATCGCTCAGTGTGCAGAACCCCAAACATCGTCTGTGGATGTTGCGAACATCGGACATACACGTTTTGATAACTACGTGATAGTTCAGTTAAATGGTTTAGAGTAGAGGCACCAAAGACGTTTTCAAAACATCGCGGAACATATGAGATGTTTCGAGGGCTGAAATTGGGATTTCAGGCTCGTGCCCACGTCAAGAGGTATGAGACCTCCGACGATTTTCTTAGCCTGCAAACTAAGGGAGAAAGCTCAATCGATGAGCTTGTGCTCAGATTGTCTGAGTGCAACAATCACTTGAATCGAGTGGGAGTTGATCTTCCAGATGAGATAGTGATGTTTCTCCAAAGTCACTGCCACCAAGCTGCTAGAGCTTCGTGATGAACTATAACATATCAGGGATACATATGATGATCCTTGAGGTATTCGCGATGTTTGACACCGCGAAAGTAGAAATCAAGAAGGAGCATCAATTGTTGATGGTTGGTGAAACCACTAGTTTCAAGAAGGGCAAGGGCAAGAAGGGATACTTCATGAAACGGCAAATCAGCTGCTGCTCTAGTGAAGAAACACAAGGTTGAACCCAAACCCGAGACTAAGTGCTTCTGTAATAAGGGGAACAACCACTGGAGCAGCATTACCCTAGATACTTGGTAGATGAGAAGGCTGGCAAGGTCTATAGAAGTATATTGGATATACATTATGTTAAGGTGTACTTTACTAGTACTCCTAGTAGCACCAGGATATTAAGATACCGGTTCGGTTTCTAAGTGTTAGTAACTCGAAATAAAAGAGCTACGGAATAAACGGAGACTAGCTAAAGGAGAGCTGACGATATGTGTTGGAAGTGTTTCCAATTTTGATGTGATCAAACATCGCACGCTCCCTCTACCATCAAGATTAGTATTAAACCTGAATAATTGTCATTTGGTGTTTGCGTTGAGCATAGACATGAGTGGATTATGTCTATCGCAATACGGTTATTCATTTAAGGAGAATAATGGTTACTCTGTTTATTTGAATAATACCTTCAATGGTATTGCACCTAATAGGAATGGTTTATTGAATCTCGATCGTAGTGATACACATTTTCATGCCAAAAGATATAAGATAGTAATGATAGTACCACTTACTTGTGGCACTGCCATGTAAGTCATATTGGTGTAAAACGCATGAAGAAGCTCCATGTTGATGGATCTTTGGACTCACTCATTTTGAAAAGTTTGAGACATGCGAACCATGTCTATTGGTGTATACGCATGAAGAAACTCCATGCAGATGGATCGTTTGGACTCACTTGATTTTGAATCACTTGAGATATGCAAATTATACCACATGGGCAAGATGACTGAAAAGCCTCGTTTTCAGTAAGATGGAATAAGATAGCAACTTGTTGGAAGTAATACATTTTGATGTGTGCAGTCCAATAAGTGCTAAGGCACGTAGTGGATATCGTTATGTTCTTACTTCACAGATGATTTGAGTAGATACTAAGTATATTTACTGATGAAACACAAGTCTGAATTATTGAATGGTTCAAGTAATTTCAGAGTGAAGTTGAAGATCATTGTGACAAGAGGATAAAATGTCTATGATATGATCATAGAGATGAGTATCTGAGTTACGAGCTTTGGCACGCAATTAAGACATTGTGGAAATTGTTTCACAATTAATACCGCCTGGAACACCATAGTGTGATGGTGTGTCCGAACTTCATAGTTGCACCCTATTGGATATGGTGCGTACCATGATGTCTCTTATCGAATTACCACTATCGTTCATGGGTTAGGCATTAGAGACAACCGCATTCACTTTAAAATAGGGCACCACGTAATTCCGTTGAGACGACACCGTTTGAACTATGGTTTGGAGAAACCTAAGTTGTCATTTCTTAAAAGTTTGGGGTTGCGACGCTTATGTGAAAAAGTTTCAGGTTGATAAGCTCGAACCCAAAGCGGATAAAATGCATCTTCATAGGACACCCAAAACAGTTGGGTATACCTCCTAATTCAGATCTGAAAGCAATAGGGATTGTTTCTTGAATCGGGTCCTTTCTCGAGGAAAGGTTTGTCTCGAAAATTGAGTGGGAGGATGGTGGAGACTTGATGAGGTTATTGAACCGTCACTTCAACAAGTATGTAGCAGGGCACAGGAAGTTGTTCCTGTGGCACCTACACCAATTGAAGTAGAAGCTTATGATAGTGATCATGAAACTTCGGATCAAGTCACTACCAAACCTCATAGGTCGACGAGGATGCGTACTGCTTCAGAGTAATACGTGATCCTGTCTTAGAGGTCATGTTGCTAGACAACAATGAACCTACGAGCTATGGAGAAGCGATGGTGGGCCCGGATTCCGACGAATGGCTCGAGGCCATAAAATCCGAGAAAGGATCCATGGCTTTGGAAGAAATACTTGATGGTCGTAAGGCCGTTGGGTACAGATGGATTTTAAAAGGAAAGACAGACAATGGTGGTAAGAATCACCATTAAGAAAGCTCGCCTTGTCATTAAGATGTTTTCCGACAAGTTCAAGGAGTTGACTACGGTGATGCTTTCTCACTCGTAGCGATGCTAAGAGTCTGTTGGAAATGGATTAGCAGTTACTGCATTATTTATGAAATCTTGCAGATAGAATATCAAAAACATTGTTTCCTCAACAATTTCTTGAGGAAAGGTTGTATGTGATACAACCAGAAGGTTTTTGACAATCCTGAAAGACGCTATCAAATATGCAAAGCTCCAGCAATCCTTCTAAGGACTGGAGTAAGCATCTCGGAGTTGGAATGTACGCTTTGATGAGATGATCAAAGAATTTTGGGTTTATACAAAGTTTATGAGAAACTTGTATTTCCAAAGAAGTGAGTGGGAGCACTATAGCATTTCTGATGAGTATATGTTGTTGACATATTGTTGATCGGAAATGATGTAGAATTTCTGGAAAGCATATAGGGTTATTTGAAAAATGTTTTTCAATGGAAGACCTGGATTAAGCTACGTGAACATTGAGCATCAAGATCTATGAGGATAGATCAAAAATGCTTAATAGTACTTTCAAATGAGCACATACCTTGACATGATCTTGAAGGTGTTCAAGATGGATCAGTCAAAGAAGGAGTTCTTGCCTGAGTTGTAAGGTATGAAGTTAAGAGTTAAAGCTCGACCACGGCAGAAGAGAGACAAAGGACGAAGGTCGTCCCCTATGCTTCAGACGTAGGGTCTATAGTATGCTATGTTGTGTACCGCACCGGAAGTGTGCCTTGCCATGAGTCAGTCAAGGGGTACAAGAATTATCCAGAAATGGGGATCATTGGACAGCGGTCAAAAATTGTCATTGGAGTAAATAAGGACATGCTTCTCGATTATGGAGGTGACAAAGAGTTCGGCATAAAGGGTTACGTCGATGCAAGCTTTAACACCTATCCGAATGACTGTGAGTAGCAAACCGGATACGTATAGTGGAGCAACCATTTGGAATAGCTCCAAGTGGAGCGTGGAAGCAGCATTTACAATATGACATAGAGAATTGCGAAGTACATACAGATCTGAATGTTGCAGACCCGTTGACTAAAACCTCTCTCACAAGCAAAACATGATCAAACCCCAGAACTCATTGAGTCTTAATCACATGATGATGTGAACTAGTTTAGCGACACTAGTAAACTCTTTGGATGTTGGTCACATGACGATGTGACCTGTGAGTGTTAATCACATGACGATGTGAACTAGATTATTGACTCTAGTGCAAGTGGGAGACTATTGGAAATATGCCCTAGAGGCAATAATAAATTGGTTATTATTATTATATTTCCTTGTTCATGATAATCGTTTATTATCCATGCTATAATTGTATTGATAGGAAACTCAGATACATGTGTGGGTACATAGACAACACCATGTCCCTAGTAAGCCTCTAGTTGACTAGCTCGTTGATCAACAGATGGTTACGGTTTCCTGACCATGGACATTGGATGTCGTTGATAACGGGATCACATCATTAGGAGAATGATGTGATGGACAAGACCCAATCCTAAGCCTAGCGCAAAGATCGTAGTTCGTATGCTAGAGCTTTTCTAATGTCAAGTATCATTTTCTTAGACCATGAGATTGTGCAACTCCCGGATACCGTAGGAATGCTTTGGGTGTACCAAACGTCACAACGTAACTGGCTGGCTATAAAGGTGCACTACAGGTATCTCCAAAAGTGTCTGTTGGGTTGGCACGAATCGAGACTGGGATTTGTCACTCCGGTTAACGGAGAGGTATCTCTGGGCCCACTCGGTAGGACATCATCATAATGTGCACAATGTGACCAAGGGGTTGATCACGGGATGATGTGTTACGGAACGAGTAAAGAGACTTGCCGGTAACGAGATTGAACAAGGTATCGGGATACCGACGATCGAATCTCGGGCAAGTACAATACCGCTAGACAAAGGGAATTATATACGGGATCGATGGAGTCCTTGACATCGTGGTTCATCCGATGAGATCATCGCGGAACATGTGGGAGCCAACATGGATATCCAGATCCCGCTGTTGGTTATTGACCGGAGAACGTCTCGGTCATGTCTGCATGGTTCCCGAACCCGTAGGGTCTACACACTTAAGGTTCGATGACGCTAGGGTTATAAAGGAAGTTTGTATGTGGTTACCGAATGTTGTTCGGAGTCCCGGATGATGAAGGCACGACCTCAGACGTGCCGCTGATTTGGCCCGATCTTTTACGATGCAATAACCTCCAAGATCCACCGATAAAAATTACTCCCAATTACACGAGCAGTACATGTAACCTGAAGTAGGGGTAACGACGACCAACGGACAATTCCTCGACACACGAGCAACCTCCCGCCGAAGTAGACGTAACCAGCATGCAATCCGTCGGGAACGACGGACCTCGAGCCAAGTGCAACTTTCACGCAGAAAAATCACACAAATAAATAACAACGGCACTCAAAGAGGGCCGCTTAATATTCGATACACATGTTGTCTAACCTGTAGAAAATATATCCTAAAAACCAATCAAAAGTCGCGATAGCAGAAAATATATATAGCATGTGTACAACCGACTCAGATGAGTACGGCCTAGACACGGCACGCAGGCCGGCGTGCGTGTATTTCTTTCCTCCTTGCTCGTAGGATTTTTCCTAGTCGTTTTTAACCACCTTTGATTTTCCTTCTCCAAACGTACACACCTGGCCTTGGGAATATATCTGCATGTACGTGCATGCTTCTTCTCTTCCTATTTTCTAGCCCAGGAAAATCGGGTCTTTCTATATTCCACGAAGCATGACTAACAAATTTGTGTGTAGGCTCTTTCCTTTTTATTCTCCAAGTCTTGTTATTTCTCCAAGTACATGCGTAATATTCTCTTGCAAATGGATTAGGAAACAAACCATCCCTCTTCGTGCGTGCATGCACTTGCATGGGCTCCTTCAATCTAGCAACGCTCCTACACTTGACCCCTTCTTTACACACAAATGAAACGAAGGCGGGGCCACACAGTACACGTATGTGTCCATCTTTACCTTTGCTAAGTTGCATCATCTTTTGCATATTTGTTTCATCCTCTTTCTGGTTAATTATATTTTCGACCAATGTTTCGTCAACTTGCACTGTTATCACCTCATCCACGATACCCTCCGTTTGCAAACCTTTGTTGACGACTGTCGCAGACGCCTGCGACCCCTTGTCAATGATCAATGTATTCATCATGACCTATGTACTAGACAAGTTTGTGGTTGGGTATGCCGCATCATCCTCCCTTTCTTGAAAAGAAAACGTCTGCGTTTTCAAGTTGTTCTTTAAAGCTTTTTCCTTGCATTTTGTCAGCACCACATCTGAGCATATCAATTCATCTTCCATTGACCTTATTGTCCTTTGCTTCCCATCGTGAATAAAAGTATATGTATTCATCCTTCCGGCATGTGTTGCATTGCGGTCATACTGCCATGGTCGTCCAAGCAATAAACCACAAACTTCCAGTGGCAAAACATCACACTTCATCTCATCAACATACTGCCCAATAGAAAATGGCACACGCACCTTATGAGTTATTTTGAGCATGCCGCAACTGTTCAACCAACCCACATGATGAGGATCTCTATATCTCCACGTGAACAACCCAAGTTTTTCCACCGTTGCCTTACTGATTCCATTAGTGCAACTACCTCCGTCAATGATTAACTTGCATGACACACCCTTTATGTTGCATTGAGTCTGAAACAAACTATAATGCTGACCTTTTTCCAACTTATTTCCTCCATCGCCTTGTACCCTCTTGATTTGCATGTTTAGCCCACTCATAGGTACTGTCTCTCCCTCCCTATTCAACTGGTCATGCGCAGATTTCTTTTCAACGAGAACTAAGTCCAACTTCTTTGCTTCTAATCCTTGCTCTTTATTTGACCTAGCATCGATTGCAGCCTGTGCTTGATCACGCCTCTTACGATCCTCCAAATATTTTATGGAAGAATATGCTTCAAAATAAGCCCACCGTCCTTGACAAATAAACTTAAATTTCCTCCAAGAAAAAGTACCAGATTTATCAATCCGCAATTCCTTCTTTTTTGTCCAAGATTGGCCAAGTATCAAGCTACACGCATACATATGGTATGGCAGAACATCACACAAAACTGAATCACTAAATCCACAAAATCCAAAAGGCACCTCAACTTGATGTTTTATTATCACAAATTTTCCCTGCCATGCAAGCTTATATGGGTCTGGATGCTCTATCACTGCTAGCTTCAATGCATCAACCAAAGTTTGACTCGCCAAATTTATTCTGAAAGAACGATCTATCATCATGGCGCAAGAAAAATTTCCTACCTTCACCCTTGTGTAGATCTGAAACCAAGACAGGGCACGAGACGGATCCTTCTCACATTGTGACATCTCACCATCAAAGTAGTTCTTTGTCCTAATCGCAGTTGACGAATCTGTACGTACAAATTATAGAGAAAATTTGCACCGTAATGAACCCAGTAAATCTGATACCAACTGATGAAGGCACGACCTCGGACGTGCCGCTAATTTGGCCCGATCTTTTACGATGCAATAACCTCCAAGATCCACCGATAAAAATTACTCCCAATTACACGAGCAGTACATGTAACCTGAAGTAGGGGTAACGACGACCAACGGACAATTCCTCGACACACGAGCAACCTCCCGCCGAAGTAGACGTAACCAGCATGCAATCCGTCGGGAATGACGGACCTCGAGCCAAGTGCAACTTTCACGCAGAAAAATCACACAAATAAATAACAACGACACCCAAAGAGGGTCGCTTAATATTCGATACACATGTTGTCTGACCTGTAAAAAATAACCTAAAAACCAATCAAAAGTTGCGATAGCAGAAAAAATATATAGCATGTGTACAACCGACTCAGAGGAGTACAACCTAGACACGGCACGCAGGCCAGCGTGGGCGTATTTCTTTCCTCCTTGCTCGTAGGATTTTTTCCTAGTCGTTTTAACCACCTTTGATTTTCCTTCTCCAAACGTACACACCTGGCCTTGGGAATATATCTGCATGTACGTGCATGCTTCTTCTCTTCCTATTTTCTAGCCCAGGAAAATCGGGTCTTTCTCTATTCCACGAAGCATGACTAACAAATTTGTGTGTAGGCTCTTTCCTTTTTATTCTCCAAGTCTTGTTATTTCTCCAAGTACATGCGTAATATTCTCTTGCAAATGGATTAGGAAACAAACCATCCCTCTTCGTGCGTGCATGCACTTGCATGGGCTCCTTCAATCTAGCAACGCTCCTACACTTGACCCCTTCTTTCCACACAAATGAAACGAAGGCGGGGCCACACAGTACACGTATGTGTCCATCTTTACCTTTGCTAAGTTGCATCATCTTTTGCATATTTGTTTCATCCTCTTTCTGGTTAATTATATTTTCGACCAATGTTTCGTCAACTTGCACTGTTATCACCTCATCCACGATACCCTCCGTTTGCAAACCTTTGTTGACGACTGTCGCAGACGCCTGCGACCCCTTGTCAATGATCAATGTATTCATCATGACCTGTGTACTCCGCATCACCGGATGAGATCCCGAACGTCACGAGGAGTTTCGGAATGGTCCGGAGGTAAAGATTTATATATGGGAAGTCCTGTTTTGGTCACCGGAAAAGTTTCGGGTTTTATCGGTAACGTACCGGGACCACCGGGAGGGTCCCAGGGGTCCACCAAGTGGGGCCACCGGCCCCGGAGGGCTTCATGGGCCAAGTGTGGGAGGGGACCAGCCCCAGGTGGGCTGGTGCGCCCCCCACAAGGGCCCAAGGTGCCTAGGGTTTGGGGAGGGGGCGCCCCACCTTGCTTGGGGGGGCAAGTTTCCCCCTCTCCACCCCTTGGCCGCCCCCCTAGATGGGATCTAGGGCTGGCCGCCGCCCCCTAGGGGTGGAAACCTAGGTGGGGGCGCAGCCCCCTCTCCCCCTATATATAGTGGAGGCATAGGAGCAGCCCAACACATGAGTTTCTTCTCCTGTTGGCGCAGCCCTACCTCTCTTTCTCCTCATATCTTGCGGTGCTTGGCGAAGCCCTGCTGGACTACCACGCTCCTCCATCACCACCACGCCGTTGTGCTGCTGCTGGATGGAGTCTTCCTCAACCTCTCCTTCTCTCCTTGCTGGATCAAGGCATGGGAGACGTCACCGGGCTGTATGTGTGTTGAACGCGGAGGTGTCATCCGTTCGGCACTAGGATCTCCGGTGATTTGGATCACGACGAGTACGACTCCTTCAACCCCGTTCTCTTGAACGCTTCCGCTTAGTGATCTACAAGGGTATGTAGATGCACTCCCCTTTCCCTCGTTGCTGGTTTCTCCATAGATAGATCTTGGTGATTCGTAGGAAAATTTTGAATTTTTGCTACGTTCCCCAACAGGAGATCAAGTGCATACTTCTTCTGCGTCAATGTCATGCTCCCTGAATGAAAGGACGCTTCCAAACCAAGAAAGTACTCCAACCGGCCCAAGTCTTTGATGGGAAAACTCGCAGACAAGGACTGCACAAGACGATCCACCACAGTAGGTGTAGAACCAGCAATCACAATATCATCAGCATACACCAGCATGTATATCTGAATAGCACCATGTGAAAAGATGAACAGGGACACATCTACCTTGGAGGGAACAAAACCAAGCTGTGAGAGCCGCTGACTCAACCGAGCATACCAGGCACGCGGCGACTGTTTGAGCCCGTAGATGGACCGCTGGAGTTTGCAGACATGAGAGGGATAACAGACATCCTCAAAACCAGGGGGCTGTTGCATGTACATGTAGACATATTCGGCCAGAAAACCGTGGAAAAAGCATTACTCACATCAATCTGTCGAAGACTCCACCCGCGGGAGACAGCAAGAGAGAGGACCAGACGAACCGTGGCAGGCTTCACCACGGGGCTGAAAGTATCTCCATAGTCGATCCTTTGCTGTTGAGTAAAACCACGATGTGACTCCCCCGATTCAATCGTACACTAATCATATACGCAAACGTGTACAATCAAGATCAGAGACTCACGGGAAGATATCACAACACAACTCTACAAATAAAATAAGTCATACAAGCATCATAATACAAGCCAGGGGCCTCGAGGGCTCGAATACAAGTGCTCGATCATAGATGAGTCAGTGGAAGCAACAATATCTGAGTACAGACATAAGTTAAACAAGTTTGCCTTAAGAAGGCTAGTACAAACTGGGATACAGATCGAAAGAGGCGCAGGCCTCCTGCCTGGGATCCTCCTAACTACTCCTGGTCATCGTCAGCAGCCTGCACGTAGCAGAAGGCACCTCCAGTGTAGTAGGAATCATCGTCGACGGTGGCGTCTGGCTCCTGGACTCCAGCATCTGGTTGCGACAACCAGAAAGAAAGGAAACAGGGAAAAGGGGGGGAGAAAGCAACCGTGAGTACTCATCAAAAGTACTCGCAAGCAAGGCACTACACTACATATGCATGGGTATATGTGTAAAGGGCCATATCAGTGGACTAAACTGTAGAAAGCCAGAATAAGAGGGGGATAACTAATCCTGTCGAAGACTACACTTCTGGCAGCCTCCGTCTTGCAGCATGTAGAAGAGAGTAGATTGAAGTCCTCCAAGTAGCATCTCCAAGTAGCATCCCCAGTAGCATCGCATAACATAATCCTACCCGGCGATCCTCCCCTCGTCGCCCTATGGAAAAGCGATCACCGGGTTGTCTGTGGAACTTGGAAGGGTGTGTTTTTATTAAGTATCCAGTTCTAGTTGTCATAAGGTCAAGGTACAACTCCAAGTCGTCCTGTTACCGAAGATCACGGCTATTCGAATAGATTAACTTCCCTGCAGGGGTGCACCACATAACCCAACACGCTCGATCCCATTTGGCCGGACACACTTTCTTTGGTCATGCCCGGCCTCGGAAGATCAACACGTCGCAGCCCCACCTAGGCACAACAGAGAGGTCAGCCCGCCAGTCTAAATCCTATGCCCGCAGGGGTCTAGGCCCATCGCCCATTGCACACCTGCACGTTGCGAGGGCGGCCGGAAGCAGACCTAGCAACCTCCATTACAAAGGAAGTCACGTTACGCGGTCCAATCCGGCGCGCGCCGCTCCGTTGCTGACGTCAAGAAGGCTTCGGCTGATACCACGACGTCAAGTGCCCATATCTTTCCCGCGTAGTTGGTTAGTGCGTATAGGCCAGTGGCCAGACTCAGATCAAATACCAAGATCTCGTTAAGCATGTTAAGTATCCGCGAATGCCGAACAGGGCCAGGCCCACCTGTCTCCTAGGTGGTCTCAATCTGCCCTGTCGCTCCGCCACAAAGTAACAGTCGGGGGCCGTCGGGAACCCAGGCCCACCTCTACCGGGATGGAGCCACCTGTCCTTTCAGCCCCCTCATCAGAATCACGTGCGGGTACTCAATGAGTTGACCCGACTTTAGTCACCATCTATATAGTATGTATATATGTATAGTATATACCCGTGATCACCTCCCAAGTGATCACGGGCCAATAGTATAGCAAGGCAGGCTGACAAGAATGTAGGGCCAATGATGATAAACTAGCATCCTATACTAAGCATTTAGGATTGCGGGTAAGGTATCAATGACTGTAGCAACAATGATAGGCTATGCAATGGAATAGGATTAACCGAACAGTAACATGCTACACTACTCTAATGCAAGCAGTATAGAGAAGAATAGGCGATATCTGGTGATCAAGGGGGTCTTGCCTGGTTGCTCTGGCAAGAGAGAGGGGTCGTCAACTCCGTAGTCGAACGGGGCGGCAGCAGCGTCGGTCTCGTAGTCTATCGGAGAGAAGAGGGGGAAGAAACAATGAATACAATGCAAACAGATGCATAATGATGCATGACAAAGCAATGCGTGATGCTAGGCGTGCCCTAACGCGGTATGAGGTGATGTCGGTGAAGGGGGGAAACATCCGGCAAAGTATCCCCGACGTTTCACGTTTTCGGACAGATGAACCAGAGGGGGAAAGTTGCGTGTTCGATATGCTAGGGGTGTGTGGCGGACGAACGGGTTGCATATCCGGAATCGTATCGTCGTTCTGAGCAACTTTCATGTAGAAAGTATTTTCATTTGAGCTATGGTTTATTTTATATTAATTTTAAAAGATTTAAAATCATTTTAGGATTAATTTAGTTATTTTAATACAACATTATCCAGAACAGTGTTTGCTGACGTCATCATGACGTCAGCAGTTGACCTGGTCAACCCGACATGGGGGTCCCGCATGTCATTGCCTAACTAACTAACTGTTTAGTCAAATTAATTAGCAGGTTAATCTGGTTTAATAGTTAGTTAACAGAATTAATTAAGTTAATAATTCTTTAATTAATTAATTAATTAATATTATTTATTTATTTTATTATTATTTTTAATTCTTTTCTCTAACATTCTAGGATGGGCCCCGGCTGTCATTGGGCCAGCGGCCATAATGGATTTGGGCGCTAACGGGCGTTGGGCGCAACCCGAACTGGCGCAACGGGCGCCGGTCCGCTGCCTCAGGCGTGGCCAACGGGTGGGGGGGGGATGGCGAGCCGGGGCGCACCCTCGCCGGCGAGCGGCGACGACGCAGACCGGTGCGGGACTGCGTCCGCAGGGCGACGCGTGGCGGAGTGGGAGCAGGGGCGACGGAGGCAAGGACCGGGCGGTGCGGCCACAGGTGCGGTGGTGCGGGCGAGGTAGGCTGGGCGAGGCGGGGCATCGGACCGGGCGAGGGATGGAGCCCCAAGGCGGCAAGCAGCCGGGAGGGTGGACGCGGTCAGGGCCGGCTAGCAGGGGCGCGCGCGGACACGGCGAGCGCGCAACCACGGCGAAATGGCGGCGGAACAGAGGGGGAATGGGGGAAGCGTGCTCACGGGGCCCTGTAGTTGTGCTAAAATGAGCTCGGGGAGGCGCCGGAGCTCGGGGTCGCGATGATCGATGACGAGGACGGAGACGGCGCGATGCAGCCGCTGGGGAGGAGAAGGAGGCAGGCCGGCGACGTGGTGGTGGCGATGATGGGCGACGGCATCGGGTCGAGGAGGAGCTCGAGGAGGCCGGCGGCGCTTCGTCCGGCGAGGGGCGTTCCGAGCGACGGCGATGGGATCCAAGGGCGACGGGGTCGAGCGGTGGGCATCGGCGGCGTGTTTCCGGCGACGGCGCGGGTGCAAGGCGTCGGGGGCGGCGGTTGCCACCGACGGGATCCGCACGGGGGGGGGGAGGGAGAGAGAGGCGGGCGAGATCGAGGGGAGAGGGGGGTTTGCCTCGATCCAGATTGGATCGGGAGGGGGGGAAGGTGGCGACGTGGGGGGAGTGGGAGCGAGTGGGTTAGGGTTTGGTTCGGTGGGGGGATAAGGGGAGAGGGGTGGACCGGATGGGCCAATTAAGCTGCAGTGGGGTCGGTTGGCCCAGGGGGTTAGAGGGTTTTCCCCTCTTTCCTTTTGTTAGTTGTGTTTTCTGCCCTTTTTGTATTTTCTTTTCTTTTTATTTAATCTTTCAAATTGTTTTTGTTTTGTAAATCATATAGTTAGCACCAAAATTAGTAATAGTAGTTATACCACTAGCATAATTATGTTTGTAGTTATAAAAATAGGTTTTCAATAATTTAATCAATTAAGAGATGTTTAAATAATCGTTTCAGCTACTGTTTTACTTATCTTAGAACAATTAGTTACTTTATAAAAATGTGGTTTCTTCACCAAAATAATGTATGGATTATTTGTCGCAAACGGACATTTTAGTTTTAATGTTTTGAAACTTTTGTTGTTTCACTTGATTTTCAAATTTGAATTTGGATCGGTTTTTGAACTAACCCAAGATCATCTACTGTGACAGAGGTGACGGGGCATCATTAACGGGGTTTACTGTAGCCTAATTATCCGGGCGTCACAATTCTCCTCCACTACAAGAAATCTCGTCCCGAGATTTAAGAGGGGTCTAAGGGGGAAACGTTTGGTTACGAAATTCTAACGAATCTTCTCGGTCTTGGTTGCTCCTCTCGAAGTGGTCGATCCATTAAATTGATGTCTTCATTTTTCTTCTTCGGGTCATCAAGATGAAATCGACATCCTTTCTTTGGGGGTTCCATCGTACTTACGAAAGAATAAGGGGGTTGCTTCAAAAAGACAGACCTCTACAAGGTTGACTATCTGGTCGATAACATCGAGGAAGGTGGCGGAAGTTACTCTCGAATTGAATCTTAAGAAAATATCGAGAGCAAAGTAAGGAGGTACCATGAGAAGTTTCAAACGGATAGGCAAGCGTTCGATGCCTAATCAGAAGGTGAAAGGGGTTCAGGGCAACGAGAATAAGTATTGCGTATGATACCAAAATAGATCACTTGGGACGGTGGTCCGTGAATTACATACGAGTCCACGCGCGAGGAATAACTTTGGGAACAGGGGTGTACAGGAGAGTCAGGTTTCGATCCTGTGGAACTGTGGGTTATGGGCCCACCATGTGGTTGAAAGTAGGAAGGGGGCCGACATCTTGCACGGTCACGATAGTAAGGCGTGTCAGAGGGTAGCCTATAAGTTATGTCGGCAACAACATCGATACCAAGGGCGAGGGACGAAGAGAACCATTTTCCTGCTAGTTGAACGAGGCGAGCCAATAGGCAAGGTTCTCGTCCATCGGTGGCTACCGGAATGTCATCAACAATAGTAACAGGGTCTTACTGACAGAGCGGTACCACAAGGTGTTTACATAAGCAGGAGAATATTACTGCTTATGTCATATAGATCACAAGAAAGGTTAAATCAAACAATGGAAAGGAAAATATGATTATCAGATTAAACAGAACAATGGAAAGGAAAATGTGTTAAAACACATATTTCGGGGTATTTCCTTCCTGAGGACAAACAGAGCATGATATCCATGACATGATGGAAAGTAGAAAACCATTTATGTAAGGGGAGAGGAATTTCATGACATTACCCATACAGCGGTGTTTGGATAATTGAGCAGGAAACATTTAGCATTGGGCTTCAAATGTTCTTGTTGAAAATTGGAGTACCACACACATGCTTCGAGATAGTATTGACATGGTCTTCAAGCAAAGGTCAGACTTTGGATACAGGAAGGATCCATCAGGAACAACTTGTAGAATAAGTCTTACAATTTCCTCATGGAAGAAGGGATAACCTTGCTAATAAGGAAACTATAACAGCAGGTCATCCGGCCAGGTGTGCTGGGCATGCCATCACCTTACCGGGTCATAAAAAGATCAATGTTATAACTCTTGGAAATATGTTCCAACCATCATATCTGTCCGAGGTTCATATCCGATTGGTGTCAGGATACCTCCGACTTAGGATGCGTGAGAAGAAAAGGTGCACCACAAATTGACGAGATGACATTGTAAGATTCTCGGGAAATGAACTATGGAAGCATGTTCCGAAACAAGCGTTCATCATTAAATCAAGGAGAGGGGAGGAGATGGCTGGTGGACTCAGCGCTAATTAATTGAGATTTCCAAAAAAATGGATTTCCACAATTATATGAACAAAGAGATAACATTTGCCAGATCAAATGATATAATGATGTATGCTCGAGGACATCATACACATTTAAACATTGGTTGAAAGGTGCACCCGAATATGGGCTGGGTTGCACGACCAACGTCGGAATGGTGATTCAATAATCAATAGTCTAAGAATGAACGGCCGACCATTAACTTCAAAGCAAGAGGGTTGCTAGAAGGGCAGAATCCAAACAGCACCGCTCACTTGTTGGTACCCCGGTTGGAATCAACACGAGGACCCAAGAAAGAATGGTGATGGTGAGAAGTATCACAATACCAAGAATTCCTTAAGTGGTGGAGTAGTCCTCACAATCCTTGATATTACAAGATGGTAATACTCCAAGGTAAAGAAGAACAAATGTTGGATAGCAGGGATCTCAAGGTATAACACAAAACGCGAACAAGTTTGTGTTGAACGGAAGGCAATAAAGTGGTCGATGATAACACAAATCATCGAGGGCAAGGACGGTATTCTCTTCATGAATCCGAATGATATCCTGGAAGAGCTCATAAGGTTGATGAAGATCACGACATATTTGTCGAGAGGTTTCAAGAAGATGTAATCGATTAGCGACGACGTCAAATCAAAGGAATGATGAAGATACCAGGGAGTAATACTCGACGACGGATACTCGAGATACCAGGGAGTAATACTCGACGACGGATCAAAGTAGAGGTTGGACTGAGGGATTGCTCTATAGAAGACAAGTGCTTAAACTTGCACAGGAAATGGTATTTAAAGGAGAACATGGTCTGAACCATGATTGAAAAAGGCCAGATACCAGATATAAGGTGAACTTATACCAAGGGAATAATTAATTTTAAAAGAAGCTTCGATGAGAAGATCTTCATTGTGTCCATGGGTATGAACACAAAGTTCAAGGTCGACTCCCACTTCTCCACTGCATAACCTTACATTCACTTCTCGTTTCGATAATGGCATTAGTGTTGAAAGTTTTACCTGGTGAAATACCAGAGTATGACCCTTGAAAACTTCCGAGTTCACACATAGTAAGGAAGGCATAGGTTCAACCCATCAGGGCATCTTAGGAACATATACCACAAGCTTCAAGAGTAAATATCACCAGCTCGAAAGCAGAGCATGGTTGGCAAAAGGAGAGGATACAACTTACCAAAGGCATTATGTATTGGAGAAAGAACTCACAAGGTGATTAATTATGAAGGACAATGTCGGATGAAATCCAACAATGGATCGGGCGATCCACAACGGAGCTGATGTGAGTATCGATACTCAATCAGAGGGAGAAAGAATGCACGGGCATCAGGTTATAGTACATTTGAATAATTCGATGCTTAGATAACAAAGGAATTATGATTTCCAAAACAAGGGATCAGAAGCAGACACTCTGATCAAGGATGGATAAGTTGGATAGACCAGAGGCACAATTGACGACAATTAGTTTGGTCCAGAACCAGCTCATGTCCGGAGTGACGTCTGGGCTGAAGGGAAGAATTCTATTGCTTGACGATTGCGAGCATTCGCAACATATCGAATTAATGTACTCAAAATAATAGTGACAAAGGGTGCCAATAAGATTACTAGACTTATGGGATTAACCATAATGCAAGCAAGCAAGAATTTCAAGAGCAATAGCATGTTGAGGATTTTTGTAAGATCGAATAGTATTTCAAAGAATTTTATGAAACACATGAACAATTGGGAATGAGCGGATACTCGATAAGTGCGAGGAATTATCCGTAGGGGTATTCATGCAGCAAAGATTTGTAAGGCATAAGGCTCAAGAGATTCTTAAAAGTCAAACAATAATTCGATGCATCTTGTAATAACAAGAGCAGCTGGGACTGAAAGTCAGAAGGACATGTGTAAGCATTTATCCATAGGGATGTATCGGTGGTAGGGGATTGCAAAAGCAACGGACACAGAGTCTCGAGAGAACATCAGAGAGTATCTTCAAAATCTTCTGGTGCAGCCGACGATCATCGGTAATAAGGGGCTCTCCGGGTGAAAGTGATCATGAGATACTAATGTTAGATTTAGTAAAATTCATTAAACCCGAATAGAAGAGAGATCAGAGTCCCAGAGTATAGACGAGGAGTAAAAGATCCTAATATCACCCAATGGCGACGTGGGCCCGTAAGACACACAACCATGTTAGTAAAAGTTTTTGCAATGTCTAGACTCGACTTCGGCCAAGGAGTGTGCAAGGGGGATTCCTACAGGCAGTCGGATGTGATACCAACTTGTGACGCCCCCGATTCAATCGTACACTAATCATACACGCAAACGTGTACGATCAAGATCAGGGACTCACGGGAAGATATCACAACACAACTCTAAAAATAAAATAAGTCATACAAGCATCATAATACAAGCCAGGGGCCTCGAAGGCTCGAATACAAGTGCTCGATCATAGACGAGTCAGCGGAAGCAACAATATCTGAGTACAGACATAAGTTAAACAAGTTTGCCTTAAGAAGGCTAGTACAAACTGGGATACAGATCGAAAGAGGCGCAGGCCTCCTGCCTGGGATCCTCCTAACTACTCCTGGTCGTCGTCAGTAGCCTGCACGTAGCAGAAGGCACCTCCAGTGTAGTAGGAATCATCGTCGACGATGGCGTGTGGCTCCTGGACTCCAGCATCTGGTTGCGACAACCAGAAAGAAAGGAAACAGGGAAAAGGGGGGGAGAAAGCAACCGTGAGTACTCATCCAAAGTACTCGCAAGCAAGACACTACACTACATATGCATGGGTATATGTGTAAAGGGCCATATCAGTGGACTGAACTGTAGAAAGCCAGAATAAGAGGGGGATAACTAATCCTGTCGAAGACTACGCTTCTGGCAGCCTCCGTCTTGCAGCATGTAGAAGAGAGTAGATTGAAGTCCTCCAAGTAGCATCTCCAAGTAGTCCTTCGTCTTGCAAGGCAGACTGACAAGAATGTAGGGCCAATGATGATAAACTAGCATCCTATACTAAGCATTTAGGATTGCGGGTAAGGTATCAATGACTGTAGCAACAATGACAGGCTATGCAATGGAATAGGAGTAACCGAACAGTAACATGCTACACTACTCTAATGCAAGCAGTATAGAGAAGAATAGGCGATATCTGGTGATCAAGGGGGGGGGGGCTTGCCTGGTTGCTTTGGCAAGAGAGAGGGGTCGTCAACTCCGTAGTCGAACGGGCGGCAGCAGCATCGGTCTCGTAGTCTATCGGAGAGAAGAGGGGGAAGAAACAATGAATACAATGCAAACAGATGCATAACGATGCATGACAAAGCAATGCG
Source organism: Triticum aestivum (assembly GCF_018294505.1). Taxonomy (NCBI): domain Eukaryota; kingdom Viridiplantae; phylum Streptophyta; class Magnoliopsida; order Poales; family Poaceae; genus Triticum; species Triticum aestivum. The sequence continues at coordinate 522,324,672 of NC_057807.1, forward strand.
TGATGCTAGGTGTGCCCTAACGCGGTATGAGGTGATGTCGGTGAAGGGGGGAAACATCCGGGAAAGTATCCCCGGCGTTTCGCGTTTTCGGACAGATGAACCGGAGGGGGAAAGTTGCGTGTTCGATATGCTAGGGGTGTGTGGCGGATGAACGGGTTGCATATCCGGAATCGTCTCGTCGTTCTGAGCAACTTTCATGTAGAAAGTATTTTCATTTGAGCTACGGTTTATTTTATATTAATTTTAAAAGATTTAAAATCATTTTAGGATTAATTTAGTTATTTTAATACAACATTATCCAGAACAGTGATTGCTGACGTCATCATGACGTCATCATGACGTCAGCAGTTGACCTGGTCAACCCGACATGGGGGTCCCGCATGTCATTGCCTAACTAACTAACTAATTGTTTAGTCAAATTAGTTAGCAGGTTAATCTGGTTTAATAGTTAGTTAACAGAATTAATCAAGTTAATAATTCTTTAATTAATTAATTAATATTATTTATTTATTTTATTATTATTTTTAATTCTTTTCTCTAACATTCTAGGATGGGCCCCGGCTGTCATTGGGCCAGGGGCCATAATGGATTTGGGCGCTAGCGGGCGTTGGGTGCAACCCGAACTGGCGCAACGGGCGCCCGTCCGCTGCCTCAGGTGCGGCTAACGGGGGGGGGGGATGGCGAGCCGGGGCGCACCCTCACCGGCGAGCGGCGACGACGCAGACCGGTGCGGGACTGCGTCCGCAGGGCGACGGAGGCAAGGACCGGGCGGTGCGGCCACAGGTGCGGTGGTGCGGGCGAGGTAGGCTGGGCGAGGCGGGGCATCGGACCGGGCGAGGGACGGAGCCCCAAGGCGGCAAGCAGCCGGGGGGGTGGACGCGGTCAGGGCCGGCTAGCAGGGGCGCGCGCGGACACGGCGAGCGCGCAGCCACGGCGAAACGGCGGCGGAACAGAGGGGGGAATGGGGGAAGCGTGCTCACGGAGCCCTGTAGTTGTGCTAAAATGAGCTCGGGGAGGCGCCGGAGCTCGGTGTCGCGATGATCGATGACGAGGACGGAGACGGCGCGATGCAGCCGCTGGGGAGGAGAAGGAGGCAGGCCGGCGACGTCGTGGTGGCGACGATGGCCGACAGCATCGGGTCGAGGAGGAGCTCGAGGAGGCCGGCGGCGATGCTTCCGGCGAGGGGCGTTCCGAGCGACGGCGATGGGATCCAAGGGCGGCGGGGTCGAGCGGTGGGCATCGGCGGCGTGTTTCCGGCGACGGCGCGGGTGCAAGGCGTCGGGGGCGGCGGTTGCCACCGACAGGATCCGCACGGGGGGGGGGGAGGGAGAGAGAGGCGGGCGAGATCGAGGGGAGAGGGGGGTTTGCCTCGATCCAGATTGGATCGGGAGGGGGGAAGGTGGCGACATGGGGGGGAGTGGGAGCGAGTGGGTTAGGGTTTGGTTCGGTGGGGGGATAAGGGGAGAGGAGTGGACCGGATGGGCCAATTGGGCTGCAGTGGGGTCGGTTGGCCCAGGGGATTAGAGGGTTTTCCCCTCTTTCCTTTTGTTAGTTGTGTTTTCTGCCCTTTTTGTATTTTCTTTTCTTTTTATTTAATCTTTCAAATTGTTTTTGTTTTGTAAATCATATAGTTAGCACCAAAATTAGTAATAGTAGTTATACCACTAGCATAATTATGTTTGTAGTTATAAAAATAGGTTTTCAATAATTTAATCATTTAAGAGATGTTTAAATAATCGTTTCAGCTACTGTTTTACTTATCTTAGAACAATTAGTTACTTTATAAAAATGTGGTTTCTTCACCAAAATAATGTATGGATTATTTGTCGCAAACGGATATTTTAGTTTTAATGTTTTGAAACTTTTGTTGTTTAACTTGATTTTCAAATTTGAATTTGGATCGGTTTTTGAACTAACCCAAGATCATCTACTGTGACAGAGGTGACGGGGCATCATTAACGGGGTTTACTGTAGCCTAATTATCCGGGCGTCACACACGAGCAACAAGGCGAGCTTTGTGCTTGTCAACCGAACCATCCGGACGATGCTTGGTCTTAAAGATCCACTTGCAGCTCACGACATTAACACCAGGAGGCCGAGGCACCAACACCCATGTGTTCGTGTGACAACTTAGGGGCAACTTACTTGACAGCGAATCCAGTGTTTCATGCTCGGACCAAACACATTGAGATTCCACTTCCACTCCACTTGCTACATCCGAAAGCCTTTCGCGTCACAGTGGTGCATTGCTGAGTACTGACGACTCTTTCAGGTATCGCAATGTAGTTGGAGCACTTCAGTATCTGACACTCACTCGTCCAGATATCTCCTTTGCCGTGAAAAAAGTGTGCCAGTTCCTGTCTCAGCCTACGGAGGTTCATTGGGAAGCAGTTAAGCGTATTCTGAGGTATGTCAAAGGTACGCTAGACACGGGACTACGGATTCGTAAGTCCAGATTTACTGGAGTCAGTATATTCACTGATGCAGACTGGGCATGTTGTGTTGATGACAGGCGTTCTACTGGTGGATTTGCTATATTTGTTGGACCCAATCCTATATCTTGGAGTTCCAAGAAGCAGCCTACAGTCTCGAGGTCTAGCACCGAGGCAGAGTATAAGGCGTTGGCAAATGGCGCGGCTGAAGCCATTTGGATAGACACAGTTCTCACAGAACTTGGAGTCACACGGCAGCGCACACCCATATTGTGGTGTGATAACTTAGGGACAACTTACTTGACGGCAAATCTAGTGTTTCATGCTCGGGCCAAACACATTGAGATTGATTTCCATTTTGTGAGGGAACGAGTAGCTGCTGGTAAACTGAAAGTCAGGTTTATCTCAACTGATGATCAACTAGCGGATGTATTTACTAAACCCGCTACTCGACAGATGCTAGACCGTTTCAGAACCAACCTGAATCTTGTATGTAGTTCAGATTGAGGGGGCATGTAAAATAGGGTCTAGCATATTGTACATGTACACGTATTTATATACGTATATAATTGTATTGTGATCATCTATATAAAGAGACGTGAGGCTGGATGTTAGCCACCCACGCAAAACCCTAAACCCACCTCTTCAACCAATAGTACGTGCGCTATGATCTCATCATGTCTCAAATTATGGTTGATGTTGCATTTGCGATGTTCTTCTTCTTTTCATCTACTCAAATTATGGAGTAGTATGCTAGACCTATGCATGGTAAAAATTGGGTTAGTCATGAATTATTTACTGGATAATCACGAATTGTCTAATTTTCAACAGTTTTCCCCTGTTGTGCTAAGAATTCTGCAATTGCTATAAATGCTGCTAAGAATATTGCAATGTTTTTATGTACTCCCTCCGTTCAGAATTACTTGTCGCAGAAATGGATGTATCTAGACGTATTTTAGTTCTAGATACATCCATTTTCGAGACAAGTAATTCCGAACGGAGGGAGTACTATATAATGGCTATAATATCAATATGTAACTGTGGCATGTAAGTAAAAATGTTTCTCCCTTCTGGGAAGAATGTTATAAACTTATAATACTGTTATTGATGTACAAGTTCGGTTCACGACCAAGTTTGGTGCTACTGCTATGTGTTTTGTGGAGCCAACTATTTGCACAAAAAGATGTCCGATATCTAGTGAAAAATCAGCCAAAAACTATTCGAGTTGTCGAGCAAGAAGAAGCGCTAGTCCCACTCCCACCATCCTCGATCTCTCTCAGCATCCCGTCTCTATCCTCGTCGCTCCATTTCCACTCCGGCCGTGGCGCCACCGTCTCCCAATCCCAGAGCCCCTTGTCCCGTACATGGCCATTCCTGAGAAGCACGACGTCTCGCAGCGCTGTGCACACGCTCGTGAGGAACCTCACGAAGTGCACCTGCCTCGGCGTCCCCTCGAAGCCACCTACCACCACCTCTCCTAGCCGGGAGCGCTTGAACTTCGGCGACGGCGCCCACCGGATCAGCTTACCGGTCACGACCCCGGTGCAAGAGTCATCGTCGTCGACGTGAATGTGCATTATCTCGAGGAAAGGGGCGGCCTCCAGGATGTAGCGCGTCCACGTGATGTCCCACGATGATGGCATGTCCGCCACGAGCAACCTCTTCAGCTTGCTCAATGGCGGCATGTCGCCGAGAGACCGTAAGATCCACATGTCTGGCCCGGTGAACCGGAGGACGAGTTCCTCCAAGCTCGTGAGGCCGCTCAAGAATCTGCTGAGAGGGTGCATTTTCCGTACGCCATGCAACACGAACTCCGAAGTTATGGCGTCAGCGTCCTCGTCGTGGGTGAGGCTGAGGCGCGCCAAGCGCGGCACCGAGCCGAACTTGAGCTCCAGAGGAGCGCCCATACATGCCAGCCTCTCAAGCCTCGGCAAGGCGCGCAGATAGATCATTCTGAGCGTGTGGCTGGTGAGCTCGAGGAACAGCTCTGTGATCCGCGAGCCGGGCGCGTCTATGGTGAAGGATCTCCCGTCACACTCACAACCACATGACCTTAGGTGCAGCACCTCCAGCGCTGGGCACGCCCGGATGACAGACTGGTATATGCGGCCGCGCGTCGACCTCGGCATGTCTTGCAAGACGAGCATGGTGAGCGCGTTGAACGCGTGTGCCGGAGCTGGCGACGGGTTTGAGTCCAATCTGAAGACGTGCGGGGCGCAGTTTGTGAGCTTTAGCCTCTTCAGCTTCACGCCGGCGCCGTAGTTGGGTAAATGGATGTCCAAGTAACGGTGGGGGAAGCTGTAGCTCGGGGCGCGGTGACGTCCATCGGAGTTGAGGACGACGATCTCAAGGTCTTCTACTCCCCAGCGGCTAACGGCCGTGGCAATGAGGCGATTCAAGGTTCCACGGTTGTTTTTGACGGGAATAGCAGGAGCTCTGCCTTTGCATTATAGAAGAAAAGACATACAGAAAAGGATGGACCATCGTGTGGAGGATTACAACGTGAAGATTAGGAGACAGAAAAAATTACAGCCCTACATTGTGAATCCCTCTAGTTGCCTCCCCTAAGCACTTGATGTCATCCTTGATGAGCCCAGCTAGAGCAATAGCAGTCAGCTCTTTATGCTCGAATACTCGTTGATTTCTCTCCTTCCAGAGGTTCCACACAATGTAGGCTGCCACGGTCATATTCATCCTGTTTTGCTCCCTCGACCCGCTGGCGGAGCAGAGCCTCTCCCACCACTCACCCACGGTCTGCGCCTCATCTGCTACAGCGAACATTGCATTGTGAGAGTCTCGGAACTGGAACCAAACCTCTTTGGCAAAAGAGCAGAGCAGAGCGATGTGGTTTGCAGTTTCAGGTTCCTGGTCACATAGCTTGCAGAGATCGTTGTGAGGCCAAGGTTCCACGGTTGTGGGTGGGGAAAATCTCAAGGTTCACCCTGTGCACGTGCCGGCCAGGCTCGGCGCCGTCGTCTGCGTCCAGGAAGCCGCCGAGTGAGTCGGCCAACGAGCGCATGGCGCGGCGCTCGTATCGGCCTAGGACGAGGTCGTCCTTCTTGAGTTCAATATAGGCGCGGCGATTCAGGGCGCGGATACGGCGGCGGAAGTACCGACGGTATCGCTCCGGGAGTACGTTGCGGACCTTAAACTCGAGCGCAGGGAGCTCGCGTAGGAGGAGCGCCCAACGCTTGGAGAGCGCGGCCGTGGCGAGCGCAGAGCGGGTGTCGAGGCGGCGGATCACGAAGCGGAGCACGTCGTCGGGGAGCGCGCCGAGGCGGTCCTCCTCGCCGGCGGACGAGCAGAGCGCGGGCGGCCGGTCATGCGCGAACAGGGGCGCGTCCAGTTCCATGTCGATCCGGCGAGACTGGTCGCCTGGTGAACTCATGGCGCTCGATCGATCGGTGGTACTATGGCAACCTGAGATCGAACAGGTTAGACTGAGATTATAATCATTATACGGAGGCATATATATATATGGAAAAAACTCGATGAAAAAGAGGACGGGGCCGAGTTCGTGTGGGGTTCGGTTTCTCGGCGGTAATGGACCGCTATTAATGGGCACGACTATTTGTCGCGTTACGTGAGCCACGAGCATTCCCTCGCTGAATGAATCGCCCGTCTGGGCCGCAGACAGCAGGCCCAGCCGCATGGGAGCCACAGCCTGTTTTTTTCTTCCTGTTTCCTGTTCCCATTTTTGTTATTTTCGTACTTTTCTATATTATACTTTAACATATTCTACTATATATTTATATATTATAAAAACATTCTTTAAAACATATTTGAAAACATGTTGAATAAGTATTAAATTTTTTTGAACAATTGTTTAAAAAATGTAAAAAACCTATTTGAAAAATGTTGAATAAAAAGTAAAATGTTGAACAAGTATTTGAAAAATGTTGAATAGGTATTAAAAAAATGTTGAATGAGTATACAAAATATGTTGAACAAGCATTTACAAAATGTTGAACAAGAATTTGAAAAATGTTCAACAGCTATTTGAAAATGTTGAATAAGTATTAAAAATGTTGAAAAGTTATTTGAAAACTGTTAAATAGGTATTAATCTCTTTAATGTGTATTTAAAATTGTTGAATAAGTATTAAAAATGTATAACAAGTATTTCAAAATGTTGAAGAACTATTATAATGTTGAACAAGTATTTGAAAGATGTTGAAAAAGCGTTCGGACAATGTTGAACGTGTATAACAAAAATGTTGATCGCTTGTTACAAAAAAATTTGACATGTACGAAAATGTGAGTGAAAACAAAACCAAACATAAGAAAACACACAAGAAAAACAAAAAAATGAAAAAGAAAAAAGAAAACCAAAAAAAGAGAGAAAACAAAGAAAACAAACAAGAATGAAACAAATCTGATCTGGGAAGAAAGAAGAAAGAATGCAAAAAACGGAGAAGAAAAACCAATTGAAACAAAAAAAAGAACAAAAAATGTTGAATAAGTTTAAAAAAATGTTGATTGAGTATTTGAAAAGTGTTGAACAAGTGTTAAAATGTGGAACAAGTATTTGAAAAGTGTCGAATAAGCGTCTGGACAATGAAATATATGAAAAAAACAGAGAGAAAACGAAGAAACAAAAGCAAAGAATAAAATAACGAAGAAGAAAAAGAAAAAGAAAAAATAGAGGAGAAAACCGGCACGTTGTGCTTCAAGTGGGTCGTGCCCTAGCTATTAACACGAACTCCTGACGTGGTGCGGTGGCTAGTGCGCTGCGTTTGTTCGTGCGTCACCATGATCAATCCCTCGTACTTCCCTTTTTCTGTTCTATTTTTGTGCGCGAACATGGGCCAGCCTAGTAAACAATCACCCAGGGAAACCTCGACGTGAGACTAGTCTGTACGATCGCTTAATGCGATAAATAGTCCTCGCGTACAATAATCGGCCTCCAACGCACAACAGGACCGCCACATTGGGCTGACCCATCGCGCGCTGCAGCTACGACCCGAGTTATGAGCATGCTACTGTAGCGATCAGTATGTTCATTTTTATTTCATTTTATGAAAATATGATTGTTTTTTAAGAAACACGAAAAAATTAAACGCGGCATATTTTTGAAAGTTTGGTCATTTTCAAAATAAACATGTTCACTCTTTTTAAACTGTGAACAAATTTTAAAAAATGTCCAGAATTTGTTTCTGAAAATGGGAAGGTTTTTGGAAATTTAAGAACATTTTTTTAATTTGTTAAATACGATATGGGGCATATTTTCAATTCTGAAGGAAAACATTTTTTGATATTCCAAACATTTTTAGGAAACGAACATTTTCTATATTTCAATTTTCTGGAAATGGGAATATTTTTTAATTTCAAGCAAAAAACTGAAAAAACAAATATATTTTGGAATATCTAAACATTTTTGGAAACTCGAACATTTTTCCGTTCGTATTCCTGAATATTTAAAAAAATGTGACTTTTATAAAATAGTAAAAGAAACTATTAAAAACATAAATAACAAGTAAATGCCAAACAAGAACCTTCTGGAAGGTTCCCAAAATCGGACAGCGAAATGCGTCCGCCCAGCTGGCTGGTCCTGTGCGAAGCCCAACAATTTGAAGAAGGTGCGTCAAATAGTGATTTTGATGTCTCCTTCTTTCTTCACACGAAGAGACATGGGCTCAAGCTTCACATGAGAAAACTATTGGATTACCCAAATGGATTACTCAAAATATCTACCACACAAAAAAAGCTTGGTATTTTTTGAATTTTTCTATTATTTGCTTTGAATTTTTCGTCGGTGTGGGTGCAGCTGAGCCCGGGCTCATAAATAGATGAGGAAAGTATCGTTTTCCCCCTCAAATCCTGTCTGATGGACCGATTTCCCCCCAAAGTCTAAAACCGGATCAATCAGCCCCTAAACTCTCCAAAACCGGATCAATTCTCCCCCATGGTGGTTTTGCACCAGATTTAGGTGGTTTTGACTAGTCTCCTTGCTATGTGGGCTTGGCCCAGTTCTGTTCCCCTTCACTGCCTCGTCGGCCACCGCAGCCCGACCAACCATCCCATATCTCTCCCCGCCGATGACAGCCGCCGGTGACACCTCCGCCGCCTGACGAGCTTGCCTCCTCCGAGGTAATCCACCTGCACCTCCCCCCTCCCCCTCTTTACGCTCGGGCGCGAGCTCGGTGAGTGGCCGCCGATCGAGACTGCCGACATATGAGCTCGGTTGGTCAGGTCCGATTTGGTTCCGATGTCTGAGAATTTTTTGCTCGAATTGGGCAGGGCACATGTCCGCTCTCCGTCTGCGCAAGGGAGCCGTCCAGTCGCCGCCGGGGCACCGGTGCTGGTCGGGGTGCTCGAGGTCGAGGAACCTTGTCGCCGCCGCCGCTGTCGCGTCCTCCTGCGCTCCAAGAGGGGCCGCCGCCGCCGCGTGCTGCCGGAACAAGCATCAGGGGAGCTTCCGCATGCGGATCGGCGCGATTCCTGGGACGCGACATGCGGATCGGCGAGGAGCAGAAATCCGAAGCGACGGCGAGGCGACTTGACTTGCCGCCCATGGAGGAGCCCCGCGGCGTCACGTGAGACTGCCTGTTGTCGGGGTTGGCATCGCAGGTAGGCCGCACGCCTCTGCACCGAGCTCACCATGGCCGGCACGGTCCTCACTCGCCATGGTCCGGACCGCGCCGCTCATTCATCTACGTGGACGCGTCCGCCCAGGACCACGGGGGGAAGTCGCCGTCAAGGACCATCGGGGATGGGGAGTGAGGCAACGAGCTCCTCTCCCGTGGGACACGCGTCATGGAGCTGCTGTTGACTCTTGCCGGCAGGGCCCCGCGTGTGTCGTGCTCGTGGCCGGCACTTGCCTTCGTCGTACTCATGGCGCCCATGCTGCTATTGCTGTTGCTCGTGGGGAGGAACGAGGAGCATGGGGTGGTGGTAGGGAGGAGCAAGGGGCGGCACCAGGGAGCTACAAGTGCGGCGGCGAGGAGCAGCAAGGGCCGGCGCCAAAGAGCAGCAAGGGCGGCTGCGAGCAGCAAAGAGACTAGTCAAAACCACCTAAATCTGGTGCAAAACCACCATGGGGGAGAATTGATCCGGTTTTGGAGAGTTTAGGGGCTGATTGATCCGGTTTTAGACTTTGGGGGGACATCGGTCCATCAGACAGGATTTGAGGGGGAAAACGATACTTTCCTCTAAATAGATTACCAAGAAACTAGTGGGCCTTCTCAGTTGCCACCGTACGACGGACGATGAGCTCGGCTGGTACGTTCCCTCTGTGTGGCATGTACCTTTTGTCTCGAGTTAAACGGTGCAAACCTTAACCAAAAGGCATGTGATATGTGTATGCCGGCTGATCTCATGCAGGGATTGTCGCTTGATTAATTTGCCAGTGAAGGACGTGTTCCATCTGATTAACTCGGTCGCACGTGTATCTGCAGTTATTGTTCGGTGTTCTACACTGCTAAAAGAACGGCCAACTTAACAACTTCAATCAGCTTTATGTAGCTCCTGTACCTTCGAGTCTATGATGGAAAGTGTCATCTCCAAGCAACTCTAATCGGTTAAATAATTCGAAAATCAACACCACGTTGCAGCTATCGCCAATTTTCTTGCCATGTGCCTGTGCCACTGTAGTGCCACATGTTGGTGGCCGCCAATGTTGTAGGATTTTTGTAGCAGTACAAGGAAATTATTATATCACAATGAAGTCTAAAAGAATACAATTAGCACACTAAATGGCATGGCATACGCTCTGCTTCTTCTCACTGCTGAAGGTCCACCTCCAATTCAGATAGACGAGAACTTCCCTTTGCTTCACGGTATGTGTGCATTTTTTCTCCACAATGTATACATTTCATATCTATTTAACAAAAAAAAGTAGTCACTAAATAAACAAAATAAAAAATATAACTCAATGAATCGTGCCTTATGGGCCCTTCTATATGTTTTAGTGACTAGTTCCACAATGGGTGGGCTATATGGCAATTCTCTATTTGACACTCTTCCCATAGAATATTTGACATATTCTCGACATCATCATTATAGTGGAGGTACCTAATAAACCACACCTCTTCTTAAATGAGAGCAAGAGAGGGAGGAATCTGACGACAAGATATATATTCCCATATGCATCCGCAGAAACAGAGGAAATTAGATCATCAAACAGTAAATAAAATTCAACATCAAGTTGAAAGACACCTCACAGGATGCTCATCATCCAAAGCCCAACACAAATATGCACAAATGTTTTGGTGCCAGGACATCGAAACATCGTGACTCCATTGTCATAGGAAATCACAGAGAATTAAAAGGGGTAAATAGATTTTCACAAATTTCATCGATTCCACCAGAATCATAGAAAATAAAGACTACATTTGTCGACATATATTTCTTCACATGATAGGGTGCCTTTTGCACTCATATGGTTTCATATAAAAGGAAGCAAGTTATAGAAGAATAGCACGCATTCAACTAAAGAGTTGTATTTATCTAAGAATGCATACTCCCCATAAGTAACTCCCATATAGAATACAAATAACTTCTCATTCATAAACAAAATATATCAGGTTCTGAGAAAGCGAGGCTTGTAGCAAAAAGGGATCACGGAGATACCCGACATCAATTATGATGTAACATACCCTCTTGGTATAAGTGGAATTATGTTTAGATACTAAATATCATTGGCAGTATAACTAATATTATCCATGCAGTTAATGGATGTAGTGACTACATACTCAATATGTCACCCGTTTCAAAAATCCATATTAAAGTTCCTGAAGTGCTTACAGTTCTGAATCCAAAAATAAATCGCAACATAGTTTCTGTAAAACTTCATAAGCACCCTATAACTTGAAATGGCCAGAAATCATATGTACTACCGACTAAATGAGTTCCTTCCTTAAAAGGACTTTTAAAATAATGATGATTGTTTGTGTGATTAATATAGGGATCCCAAATTGATTTCCATATATAACTTAGTCTATATTGATGACCTCATCATCAATATCTGTACAAGACCTACACATACACAAAATCATCTTGGGACGGGAAATTTGAATTCATCCAAATTTATCTTAAGTTTACAACTTGAACATTTCTCAAGAATACATATCAGTCTACATATATCCAAAACATATATGAGAAGCTTAATGTGGATATATCATACAAATAAAAGACATGTATGGTCACACTATCCTGCTATGGTACAAATCCATTCTTACCTAGGGGTGATAATGAAGTGATATCAGGACCTGAATTTCCATATCTCAATAATGCCAAAGCACTCGTATAGTTGCAAACTACATCAGGCCTGGCAATATATTTGCTATATTTATTCATAGTGCAACCCCCAACAAAAGGTATATGGTCGATATAAGGAATACCAGCTTATATATCAAGCTCACAATAGATCTTGGACAATTACATCAAGAAAATCAATATATGCCCATGATATGATATAATGATACTGGCTACTTATTTGATACTAACAATGCCAATGACTGAATTTGGAGGAATAGCCTTCTTATGAAAGTCATCTAAATAGACTTTAATGGTTACTTCACTTATCATTCTAATACTATTACTTTATATGAACATTCAAAATATGAATGGCTTAACAAAATGGTTGACCACACTCAAAATGATGTGGCTAAGATTCATTCGAGTCACACATTATATCTATCAAGATAATATCACTTGTATCATTGAAATACATTAGGTTATATGAAGAGTAATATCACAAATAAATTACTCATAAATTATTGTGAAGTTCTAACAAATTATTCATAGTGTTATTACCAACTTCTACATTCCTTTGTCATGCCAATGGAACTAATACGACAAAACCTCTAGATTTGGAAAGTTCGGGAGGAGTAGACTCCAAAATTATAACCTAATAATAATCATCAGATTCATATATTGTACTCCTTTTCCCTTCATGCGTTTTCCCCTAATGGTTTCTCCTAAAAGGGTTCAAATGAGACAATATAGATACAAGTGTTTAGATATGTCATATGAGATCACACTATTTTCCTTTATGAGTTTTTCTTTCAAAAGTTTCACATAACGGTGTTTAATGAGGCGATATCTTCTCAAGATAATATGTGATAATTTCAATTTTCCCAAATACGGTTTTGAAGTAAAGTACATAAATCATTTTTTTATTTTATAAACTCACTAATGAGTTTTCTCCTCCTTCAGAGGTTTTTCTCTTATGAGTTATTAAGAGACATCAATCATCATATGTTGTATCATTTTCTCCTTATTTTTTCCACTAGGTTTAAATGAGTTTTCAGTTTCCATCATTTACATTCACTTCTAAACAACATCCCCACTAACCTTTCCCTGAATCTTCATTGGGTGAGCCCATATTTCCCAAACAAATGAAGCCACATCACTCTATAATTTGCAGTACATAAGAGCAAGTCTAATGGTATAGTCAGCAGTCTATAAGGATTAAACTATTATATCTTGGATGAGTTGGGTGAGAGAGAAGACGAGAGAAGGAAAACAGATTATATATTAACAGAGCTTCAACACAAACTTCAAGAAACGTTGTCAAAGTGTAAAATAGGTCATGTATTAATAAAGTAGTAATTCTTAGTAACTAGTTACTATAGATGTGGGCTATTAGATTGGCTATACCTGACATGGTAACTCCATATATTCGGTTGTTGGCTACATTATAGGAAAACTCAATCTTAAATGTGGAAAAACAAAGTCACATTATTAAATCAGTCAGTAACTCAATATCAATTTAAGAAGAAAGTTATAGTCGTCTCTTTCCTCTTTCAAAAGAAAAGCTCTTCTCCTTCCGTCGGTGCCGCTGTCGGTCCGCCCCATCGTCGATGACCTCTAGGCCATGGAGGGCGGAGGATCTCAGCCCCCCCCCCCCCGGGCGCCGCCGGTGGGAGGGACCCCATTCTAGTTCTTGTTAGGTTCAACGTCTTGGTTGGGGCTGTGTGGCGGCGGCAATGTCACTTAGTGGGAAAAATGTCACCCACGTGAAGGAAATATGCCCTAGAGGCAATAATAAAGTTGTTATTTATATTTCCTTATATCATGATAAATGTTTATTATTCATGCTAGAATTGTATTAACCGGAAACTTAGTACATGTGTGAATACATAGACAAAAACATAGTGTCCCTAGTATGCCTCTACTTGACTAGCTCGTTAATCAAAGATGGTTATGTTTCCTAACCATAGACATGTGTTGTCATTTGATGAAAGTGATCACATCATTAGGAGAATGATGTGATGGACAAGACCCATCCGTTAGCTTAGCATTATGATTGTTATAGTTTCATTGCTACTGCTTTCTTCATGACTTATACATGTTCCTTAGACTATGAGATTATGCAACTCGCGAATACCGGAGGAACACCTTGTGTGCTATCAAACGTCAACACGTAACTGGGTGATTATAAATATTCTCTACATGTGTCTCCGAAGGTGTTTGTTGGGTTGGCATAGATCGAGATTAGGATTTATCACTCCGAGTTTCGGAGAGGTATCTCTTGGCTCTCTCGGTAATGCTCATCACTATAAGCCTTGCAAGCAATGTGACTAAAGAGTTAGTTGCGGGATGAAGTATTATGGAACGAGTAAAGAGACTTTCTGGTAACGAGATTGAACTAGGTATGATGATACCGACGATCGAATCTCGGGCAAGTAACATACCGATGACAAAGGGAACAACATATGTTGTTATGCGATTTGAGCGATAAAGATCTTCGTAGAATATGTAGGAGCCAATATGAGCATCCAGGTTCCACTATTGGTTATTAATCGGAGATGTGTCTCGATCATGTCTACATAGTTCTCGAACCCGTAGGGTCCGCACGCTTAACGTTCGATGACTATTTTTATTATGAGTTATGTGTTTTTGATGACCGAAGTTTGTTCGGAGTTCCATATGAGATCACGGACGTGACGAGGAGTCTCGAAATGGTTGAGACATAAAGATTGATATATTGAACTATGTTATTCGGACACCAGAAGAGTTCTTAGTGGTTTCTGGTAAAAATGGAGTGCCACAGGGGTTACCGAAACCCCCCGAGGAAGCAATGGGCCAACGTGGGCCATAGGGGAGAGAGAGCGCAACCCACATAGGGGAGCCCCCCCCCCCCTTGGGAGTCCGGATAGGACAAGGGAAGTGGGCACGGCCCCCCTTTCCCTCTGTTTCTCCCTCTCCCTTCCTTCCCCTCTTCCTCTAGGTGGAATCCTACTAGGACTTGGAGTCCCAGTAGGACTCCCTTCTCCTGGCGCGCCCTGCAAGGGCCGGCCAGCCTCCCCCTCTCCTCCTTTATATACGGGGGCAGGGTGCACCCCAAAGCACAAGACGAAGTTTTGCCTTGGCCGTGTGCGGTGCCCCCTCCACAGTTACACACTTCGATCATATCGTCGTAGTGCTTAGGCAAAGCCCTGCATCGGTAACATCATCATCACCGTAACCACACCGTCGTGCTGACGGAACTCACCCTTGTCCTCAACTGGATCAAGAGCACAAGGGACGTCATCGAGTTGAATGTGTGCTGAACGCGGAGGTGCCGTACGTTTGATACTTGGATCGGTTGGATCGCGAAGACGTTCGACTACATCAACCGTGTTACTAAACGCTTCCGCTTTCGGTCTACAAGGGTACATGGACACACTCTTCCCTCTCGTTGCTATGAATCTCCTAGATAGATCTTGCGTGATTGTAGGAAATTTTTGAAATTACTACGTTCCTCAACAGTGGCATCAGAGCCAGGTCTATGCATAGATATTTTATGCATGAGTAGAACACAAAGAGTTGTGGGCGATAATGGTCATACTTCTTACCACCAACTTCTTACTTTGATTCAGCGGTATTGTTGAACGAAGTGGCCCGGACCAATATTACATGACTGTGTTCATGAGACTGGTTCTACCGACGTGCTTTTGCACTTGGTGACTGGCGGGTGTCTGTTTCTCCAACTTTAATTGAATTGAGTTTGACTACGGCTGGTCCTTGTTGAAGGTTAAAACAACACACTTGATGAAAAATCATTGTGGTTTTGATGCGTAGGTAAGAACGGTTCTTGCTAGAAGCCCGTAGCAACCACGTAAAATTTGCAACAACAAAGTAGAGGACGTCTAACTTGTTTTTGCAGGGCTTGTTGTGATGAGATATGGTCAAGACATGATGAGATATAAATTGTTGTATGAGATTATCATGTTTTGTAACAGAGTTATCGAAAACTGGCAGGAGCCATATGTGAAAGCAAAAGTGCTCCCTGGGTGATTTTGGTAATTTATGTCAACATATCTTTTGTTGGACTAATACTTTCACCTAGTATGTTTCAGATAAATTCAACAATGGAGTGGCATGGACTAGAGGAAGTGGATCCCTCAAAATGCTAAGGACAAAAGTATTGGCTCAAGCTCAAAGCTCAAGACTCTACATTTTCTATTTTAGTGATCCAAGATCACATTGAATTTATAGGAAAAGCCAATACTATCAAGGAGGGATGAGGTGTTGCTTAATGAGGTTCTTGCTCAAAATGCTTAGTGATATGCTCCAAAGCCCTCAACTACTTTCTCACATCCACATATGACCTAAACCAAAAGTCAAACTCGGCCCACCGATTCTTTCTATCCGGTGCCACCGAGTTCGGATGTCATAACCACTACCACAAACCCTAGGCAAATCGGTCTCATCGGTAGGGATCTCGGTCTCACCAAGATGGGATTGTAATCTCTCTGTAGCTTATTACCAAAATCGGTCCCACCGATTTTGAGTAATCGGTCCTATCGAGATTACAATGTAAACTCTCTATTTCCTTTTCGTAACGTTTTGGTCCCACCGAGATGAGCGAATTGGTCCCACCGAGTTTACCTGACCAACTCTCTGGTTAGCTTATTACCAAAATCGGTCTCACCGAGTTTGTGTAATCGGTCTCACCGAGATTACGTTATGCCCTAACCCTAACCATATCGGTCCTACCGAGTTGCATGTCGGTCCCACCGAAAATCCTAATGGTCACTAGATTTGCTAAATCGGTCCGACTGAGTTTCTCAATTCGGTCCCACCGAGATTGGTAAGTTGTGTGTAACGGTTAGATTTTGTGTGGAGGCTATATATACCCCTCCATCCCCTCTTCATTCATAGAGAGAGCCATCAGAACATGCCTACACTTCCAAGTTACATTTTCTAAGAGAGAACACCTACACTTGTGTTGAGGTCAAGATATTCCAATCCTACCATAAGAATCTTGATCTCTAGCCTTCCGCAAGTTGCTTTCCACTCAAATCTTCTTTCCACCAAATCCAAATCCAGTGAGAGAGAGTTGAGTGTTGGGGAGACTATCATTTGAAGCACAAGAGCAAGGAGTTCATCATCAACACGCCATTTGTTACTTCTTGGAGAGTGGTGTCTCCTAGATTGGCTAGGTGTCACTTGGGAGCCTCCGACAAGATTGTGGAGTTAAACTAAGGAGTTTGTATGGGCAAGGAGATCGCCTACTTTGTGAAGATCTACCCCTAGTGAGGCAAGTCCTTCGTGGGCGACGGCCATGGTGGGATAGACAAGGTTGCTTCTTCGTGGACCCTTCGTGGGTGGAGCCCTCCGTGGACTCGCGCAGCCGTAACCCTTCGTGGGTTGAAGTCTCCATCAACGTGGATGTACGATAGCACCACCTATCGGAACCACGGCTCAAAAATCTCCGTGTCTCCAAATTGCATTTGCACACTCCAATTCCATCCCTTTACATTCTTGCAAGTTGCATGCTTTATATTCCGCTGCTCATACACTCTTTGCATGCTTGCTTGATGTGTATTGTGATTGTTAAACTTGTGCCAAAACTCCACTTAAACTTAAAGAAATTAAAAACTGTAACTTTTGGTACATAGTGTCTAATCACCCCCCTCTAGACACCTCTTCTCGATCCCTTTCAATTGGTATTAGAGCCTTGGTCTGCATTGCTTTGGTTTAATCACCATTGAAGGAAGATGGATGAGTCTACTTTGGGGAGTCTTAGACATAGAGTGCCTATACTTGATGGAGAGTACTTTCATGAGTGGAAAAATGAGATGTTTGTGATTTTCAATCAATATCATTTGAACAAGTACATTGCTAGTCCTTGTGCACCTCATGTTGATCCTATGCATCCCATCCTTGATGAGTCAATTGACATGATTAGAAATCTTAGAACTGTTAATCTTATCACTAGAGGCTCGCCTAGAAACTTGATTGGAAATTTGCCTACTCTTGATTGTGCCTACACTATATGGAAATTTCTTGAGGAATGATTTCTGAATTATTCCTTGAAAAATCTAGATGAAATTCTTCATAAGTCTATTGTCTTGAGTAAGATTAATTCCAATGATCCTATGTTTAGTAATTGTCTATTTGAACTTACAAACCTTATGCGTGCCAAAGGAGATGTTGGAATCATTAGCGACATTATCTCTGAAGCTACTAGAATTCATAAAGGAAATCATTGTCAAACTCACTCTAACGAATCACCCTCTCTAGGAATTGATCCACCACATGACGATGTTGAACATGGATACTATGATGAGGATGATGATGATGACTTTGATCTTGATGATGCAATGAGACACCTTGGTCTTATGGCAAATCTTCGGGGATATATGGCAGGTGGAAAGGAATGTGTTCTTGATAGTGGATGTACCGATCACATGACCGGAGATAAAGACATGTTTCGTGAGCTTGCTGAAAACGACGGTCCTCGAAAGTTTGTCACTTTCGGTGACAACTGAAAGGGTAAGGTGGTTGGCCTCGGTAAGGTGGCCATATCACATGATAGCTCCATAAAAAATGTCATGCTCGTTGAATCTCTTGGATACAACTTACTTTCAGTATCTAGACTTGCTGATTTCGATTTCAATGTCCTATTTACTGAAGTAGATTGCCAAGTGTTTCAAAGAGATATTCATAAAATGGTCTTTACCGACATTCATAGAGGTGATCTTTACATTGTTGATTTCACTCAAAAGGCTCAACCTAGAGCTTGCTTCATTGCTAAATCTTCTAAAGGTTGGTTATGGCATAGACGATTAGGTCATGTGGGCATGCGAAACCTTGACAAGCTTATTAAAGGTAATCATATCCTTGGCGTTAATGATGTCATATTTGATAAGGATAGACATTGAAGCGCTTGTCAAGCAGGTAAACAGGTTGGAGGAAGACATCCCGTGAATAACATCATGACCACAAGGAGGCCACTTGTCGGGGAATACCCCGCGGTATAAACCGCTGGATATATGACCCGGCTAGAGTTTGGCGATTCACTGGCGACCCACTTGGACCTAGCGGTTTAAGATTCATTGGTAATCCGGCAGGCGGGTCAGAGGAGCGACAAGACCCGGTGGCCCAACGGGCGGTTTATGGAAGGCTAGATGACGCTATGGTGGTCCGGTTTATGAGGAAAGCACAAGGAATATTTTTCTACAAAGGAAGCAAGACTAGGACTTTACTTGTAATAGAGTAATCCTAATCCTAATAGGACTAGTCATGTAACCCGCCCCTTCAACATATATAAAGAGGGGCAGGGCTCATGAAAGAGGAACAAGCAACAAGAAAAAAATCTCTAGGGCTAGACACAATTAGAGGAGAGCCGGTTTACGGCGACTCCGTCGTGGTGATAATGAGATCTAGCCCCAAACAGCATGTAGGGTTTTACCGGATGATGTTTCCCGGGGCCCGAAGCTATCTAAACCCTTGTCTTGTGTGTTGCGTCTCTCGATTCCGTTCAACCCCTCTCAAGCTACCACATAGATGCGTTGGCCTCACGACTAAATCCTCACACTAAGGATATCCGATGTGTTAATTCCACGACAGTTGGCGCCAACTGTGGGGCCGCGCACGGTGGTGTTAAGTTCTTGAAGGGATTTCTCTTAGGAATCGAGAAGTACGGAATTTTTCCAGATGAAGAAGAGCCGGTTTGAAAGGATTTGCGTCTGCTTCAATTTCGTCAGTTCAGATTTAAGATATGTGAAATTTAAGGTCAAAAAAAATTTAGGGTTCCGTTTTGTGCGGCGACGGATGATCCCTGGATCTAATTTGCCCCGTGGCGTTTTTGAAAGAACAAAGATTTCCGGCAGGAGCAACAGACAAGATCTCTACAAACCGATCGATGAGACCTTCAGCGGCGCACGTGTAGGATCACGCCCAACCATCTGAAAGCTCGCGCGTTACGGAAACCAGAAGACAAACGTTTATGGAGTTCTGTTCGTGTACGGAGCCTCGCGTCATGACCATCTGTCGGGTCAACCATAAAAAAATGATGTTCGAGTTGTTTCTGCAGCTGCAGGCGATAAAGAGTATAAAAAAGGCGTCCATCAAAGTCCTGGTACACAGGCGTGAAGACAAAGGCTCGCAACATCAACTTGGCTAATTGCTATTACTAGTCAATTAATGCTAGTGCTACTATTACTACTTTTCTCAAGGCTGAAGAAGTATGTGGAGGAATCAATCAGGATTTGTTTGCCACTCGTATTTGTACGCATGAAGTGTCCTGGTCAGAAGTAGCGTATAGGTTTCTCCATGTTCGAGTCCGGATCCGCCTCCACTTGCGAGCCGGCCTGCCGCGTCAGATCACCGGGTCTCCTCTGCTGGTTTCCTTTGGGCTGCCCCCGTGACGAGCCGACTGGTTCACCAGCAGTCTTCACGTCATTTTTTCTGCTGCGCCCCGTGACGAGCCGACCTGTTGACCAGCAGGCCTCGCGTCATTTTTTCTGCTACGGCCCCGCGGCGAGTCGCCGCCTGTTTCAGTTGCTGCTATGGCCTCGTGGAGAGTCGCTGCCTGCTGCCATAGCTCATCTCTGCTGGTTAACAAAGAGAAGCTCTGCTCGAGGGACCGTGTGTGCGTCATTTTGGACTTGTTTAAGAAATAAAACGGAGGAGAAAGTCACGTGAAGACCTCAGGCACTAGAAGACACAGAACCAATCAACTCTTTTGTCAAAAATAAAAGTGGCACTATGCATTATCCAACGCCAGTATCCGGCAAAAAATACCAGGTGTTATTTTTCCTATATATTTTATCAGTACATGTTAAATCATCCGACAAAAATTACTCTGGCCTGTAATATTTTTTATGCAGGGGACTATTAAAAGAAAAAAGAGTGGTGTTATACCACGGATGCACGTTCGGCTGGGCCGCGCGGCTTCATGGACAGGCGTGTCGCGGTCTGATTTTCATCAACGCGCCGGCCGACTCGCCCGCCCGCGCCGCCTTACAGCGCCAGGGATGACTCGCCCGTCCGCCCTTGCGACCGGGTCACGCGTTCGCACCGGCTTACAACGCGGAGGATAACTTGCTTGTCCGCACTGGCTTACAAACGCTGGTTGATGCTACCTATGCTGGTCATCTACACAATACATCAGGTGATATCCATCCGGTTTGTTTTCATAGCACATATTAATTTTTGTGTGAGCAATTACTTTGGCATGTGATGTTTTTTGACACAGGACAATTGTTCATTACAAATGAGGCGTTATATTACGGGCACGGAGCACGCACTAGCAACGTTCTACACTGGCATTTCGTTCGTGTCATACCACCCGGTAAATGAACGTGAGCAAATCGCCGTCCCTGTGGCCCGATTTACATCAGTTTGCTGGGGCTGCGCCCGCGATTAACTCGCCCGTCCGAGTCGGTTTACGACACCGGTGCCGATCTTCCCCGTTCGCACCGGCTTACAATGTCGCGGCCGACTCATCTGTCTGTGCCACCTCTTATGTTGCGGACGTATTTCCCGTCCGTCTCTTGCGACCTGGTCTACATCAACATGTCAGGCCGCACCTGTCTGCATGAGTTGTTCATTGAGTATGAGCAAGTCACAGTTTGGGTAGCCCGGTTTTCTTTCAACAAAATGAAGGCAAATTATCATATACTATCAACCGCCGTCTGCACTGGGTGGCCCAGTGGGCAGGCGCACAAGTCGCCACCACTACACTTTGGTTAACTTCAAATAGCCTTGGAAGGAACCATTGGTCGAGTTGCTGACACGGCTCATACGGGATCATTTATAACCCGCTGCGGTCACCTAAACCTTCTATGGATTTACATCATGCTATCAACACCAATGATATGCCATTTATGCCGGTTTATCTCACGGTCCAATATGGAGAACCTCAAGCTAACTCCTCGAGTCACCTTGAGACTCGAAGGCTACAATGATATGACTCAGCCGAAGTTTGCTGTTTTCAGTGAAGAAGTTCTGGGTCATCAGAAATAAATCCGGCTCAAAGGAAGTCGGTCTCACTGAAGCTTTCAAATCCGTTTTAAGAATTTCCGTTTCAAAAAGGAATTAACTTCTCGCAAGTTCGAGTTTAAAGGCCGTCAGAAAAATTCCGGCTGAAAATGAAGATTTCGGTTTAAAATCTGGTTCAATGGAAAGATGTCTCCTCTAAAGCTTTGAAGCTCTCAATATCCGGTTCAAAATCCCGGTTCAAGAAGAATTTATCTCTTGCAAAAAGTTAAAGGTTGCCGAAGAGGACTTGTTGCCATGATGCACGGCTCAAACATGGGTATCCCGCCTTATTGGCTTATCATATTATTGGTTACATGGGGGCTTCAGCTGACAAAGTGGAGTACTACCTGTTAAACCGGCTATCATGCCACAATACAGCTTGGGAGCTTCACACCCAAGGGGCCAAAGAGAGTCTAGATGTTATGCATAACTCAAACACAGGCACCCATGAGCATAGCTCATAAAGTTACTTGGGGGCTCTTTGTGTAAAGTAACAAAGAGTTTGAAAGGACCCTTGTAATTGGGTATCGACCCATGGCTTGGAAGCCTGGTGTATTCACCTAAAACCCCGGGTTAACCTGCCATCATCAAGTAAGCCACTCCTATCCAGGTAATCCTGGCATGACCCGCCGAACGTTTGATAAGTTACTCTCATAGAGACCCTGAACTTGTCAAAGTTAAAACGATGATTGGTTAGTTGGAGTCCCATCTTAAAAGGCTTTGTCAAATGGTTTAACTCAGCGGCCTGGCAGCCCATGAAAAGCCTCGAATTTGGGCCTGGCAGCCCTCAAAAAGCCTCGACTACAAGTTTTATTTGCCTTTTCTTTTGCAAAGTTTTATCTCTTTTTTGATCAAGTTCTAAGTTAAACCGGTGTCTACTAACCCGGCCACACCATATGTCATTACATCAACCCGGTGTTTCTTAACCCGGCGTGGCTTACAGTTATCAGCTATTAGCACATAATCAATTATGAACCGGCATCTTTCAATCCGGTATGGCATTGACTATAAGTCGCCAGGATGATTATCCGGTGTTTATTACAACCCGGCACAGTTTTATTACAAACCGGCAAAATATGAGATGAGTTATCATACTCAAGATTTGGGTTATCACCCTTACTACAAAAAGTTGGTAAACCTACAATGTGATTCAATGTCACAGGTATGATATATTTCATATGTAATTATTCTTAAGTGCAGCCTTGGTTATAAACCTGGGTGATATGTTGGGCATTATGACCCGTCCGGCGGTAAACCGCTAGGACACTTTAAACTTGTTGTATGCAGAAACAAGTTGAATAAAGCATAATTATAGATCACCGGCGTTTATTAACCCGGCCTGGCTTTGGACTATAAGTCATCAGTATATATTCGGATTGCGCCATTGGAATCATGCGCTCATAAATCATTGAATTATATTATTCAAATCTTCAAATAGCCAACATGGCTGGATTTTATTATGGTTATCAATAACCAGTATTATGATCAAGGTTTTCAAAGTCGCTTTAGCGCAATGGCTATCATATTATCAATGGGTATGATTTATTCTACAATTCAAGGAATAGTCCCGAGTCGCTGCAGGCTTACGACCCGGCACTTGGGGGCTACATTATTTAAGTTGAGATTACATCAAATACACAAGTCTCATGTCGCTGCAAGCATGCACCATGACACTTGGGGGCTAATGCAAAGTCATTCTTTGCTCACTTTATTGAAGACCCGACTCATCACATCGTAATGAGCCACCCCTTGGGGGCTACCAATTGCTCCTATCAACAATTCAAGGTACAAAGATTTTTATTCATTATATTGAAGGGTCCACTGCTTAGTTGGTAAAGCACGAGGCTCTTAACCTTGCGGACGTGGATTCAAGTCCCATGATGGGGGTTAAATCATATGATGTTATTTTCGTTGAAGTATATATCAAGTCCCAGCTCAATATATCTTACTGAGCCGGCCCTTGGGGGCTACACATCATTGCTCAAATCTACATGATTATACCTACAAAGACCCTGCTCATTATTGCATAATGACCCAGCCCTTGGGGGCTACACTGGTTGAAGTTTTTATGAGTATAAGACAATTACAAGTCCCAGGTTGCTGCAAGCATGATAACCCGACACTTGGGGGCTACATAATATGGAGTATTCAGTTTTTACTAAGTGACTGGGATGAACAACATGGATTTCTTCTTAAGTGGCAGTATTTATAATGAAGCAAGTCTTAAGCCATCACTTTGTTCTGCTCAAGACTTGGGGGCTACAGATATTATATTATTATCGAAGAACTATTTTCAAATTCTCTGTTTTGAGCAAATCGGATTGACCCGGCGTCACCAATCATTACGACCCTGTGTCTGTAACCCGGCGTCATCAATAATCATGAACCGGCGTTGGCAACAATCATGACCCGGAATTATCAGTTTTATAACCCAACAATGGTGGTAATCATAAACCGGCAAGTTTTACATCTTCAAGCTGGCTGGATATCAGTTGAATATTTCAGAGACTAATATTTTTTTCAAGTCAGAGCATTGAAGGCCAATTCAAATGGATTCTTTATTTACAAAATATCTTCTGCAAGCAAATCGATTATGAAACTGGTTTATTGACTCAGATTTTTTAGAAGGAAGAAATGGCAAGGATTTAAGGATGATCAAGTGCCGGTTTACAAGAATATTTAAACCGGAGCACAACCCGACAAATTTGTTCTTGTTTTTATGTTGCAGATCAGTTTAACATGGATGTATCCAAATTAAACTAGGGGCTAATATCGGGGATGTACCCCGCGGTATAAACCGCCGGATATATGACCCGGCTAGAGTTTGGCGATTCAACGGCGACCCACTTGGACCTGGCGGTTTAAGATTCATTGGTAATCCGGCAGGCGGGTCAGAGGAGCGACAAGACCCGGTGGCCCAACGGGCGGTTTATGGAAGGCCAAATCACGCTATGGTGGGCCGGTTTATGAGGAAAGCACAAGGAATATTTTTCTACAAAGGAAGCAAGACTAGGACTCCACTTGTAATAGAGTAATCCTAATCCTAATAGGACTAGTCATGTAACCCGCCCCTTCAACATATATAAGGAGGGGCAGGGCTCCCGAAAGAGGAACAAGCAACAAGAAACAATCTCTAGGGCTAGACACAATTAGAGGAGAGCCGGTTTACGGCGACTCTCGTGGTGATAATGAGATCTAGCCTCAAACAACATGTAGGGTTTTACCGGATGATGTTTCCCGGGGCCCGAAGTTGTCTAAACCCTTGTCTTGTGTGTTGCGTCTCTCGATTCCGCTCAACCCCTCTCAAGCTACCACATAGATGCGTTGGCCTCGCGACTAAGTCCTCACACTAAGGACATCTGACGTGTTAATTCCATGACACCACTCGAGCTACTTCACATGGATCTTTTTGGTCCCAACGCCTACAAGAGTCTCGGTGGAAATTCTTTTGTTCTAGTTATAGTTGATGATTTTTCAAGATTTACGTGGGTGTTCTTTCTCAATGATAAATCGTAGGTCCAAAAGATCTTCCAAAACTTTGCGAGGAAAGCCGAAAATCAGTTTGAAGTGAAGATCAAGAAGGTTCAAAGCGACAACGGAACGGAGTTCAAGAACGCAATTGTGGACACCTTTCTTGACGAAGAAGGGATCTCACATGAGTTCTCGGCTACGTACACACCTCAACAAAATAGAGTTGTTGAGAGGAAGAACCGGACGCTCATCTAAATGGCGAGAACGATGCTTGATGAGTACAAGATGCCAAAGCACTTTTGGGAAGAAGCGGTTGAGACAGCTTGTCACGCAACAAATCACTTGTATCTTCACAAGCTACTCGGCAAGACGGCATACGAGCTCCTCACCGGTAACAAACCCCAAGTTGGATACTTTCGAGTATTCGTCTCAAAGTGCTACATTCTTGATAAGCATCATCGCTCTAAATTTGCTCCTAAATCTCATGAGGGATTCCTACTTGGTTATGGCTCAAACTCTCACACTTACCGTATCTACAACAATTTCACCCGAAAGGTTGAAGAGACGGTAGATGTGAAGTTTAATGAATCTAACGGCTCACAAGTAGAGCAATCGCCAATTGATGTAGGAGATAAAGATCCTTCGGAAGCAATCCAAGACTTGTCTATTGGCAAGGTTCGTCCAACGGAGGTGAAGGAGAGTACCTCATCCGTCCAAGTGGAAGCTTCTACCTCACGACAAGGTGAACCAAGAGTTGATACGGAAGCATCCACAAGTGGGACACACCAAGAAGAAGAAACAAGGAAGTACACCAAGATGGACATCAACAACCTCCTTCTCCACCACGACAAGAGAACGACAACGTTAACAACAATGAAGAAGGACAAGAAGAAGAACAAGATGAAGAAGGTGTTCCACCAAGATCCAAGCAAAGGCTTTCACGAGTTCGAGCAAGAGTTGCCAGAGACCATCCTATCGAGCAAATCTACAATGATATCGAAACCGGCAGAATCACTTGCTCTAAAACTTGTTTAGCTAACTTTTGTGGACACTATTCATTCATTTCTCGCATTGAACCTATGAAGGTTGAAGAAGCATTGGAAGATCCGGATTGGATAAACGCCATGCATGAAGAGCTGCACAACTTTGAGAGAAACCAAGTTTGGACATTGGTCGAGAAGCCCGACAACAACCACAACATCATCGGTACCAAATGGGTGTTTCGCAACAAGCAAGATGAAGATGGACAAGTAGTTCGCAACAAAGCACGCCTCGTCGCCCAAGGCTACACTCAAGTCGAAGGTATGGACTATGGTGAGACATATGCCCCCGTTGCTAGACTTGAGTCCATTCGCATCTTACTTGCCTATGCTAATCACCATGATATCACCTTGTACCAAATGGACATCAAAAGTGCTTTTCTAAATGGTGAAATAGAGGAGGAAGTTTATGTTAAGCAACATCCCGGCTTTATTAATCCTAAGAAACCTAATCATGTTTACAAACTTCGCAAAGCTCTTTATGGTCTTAAACAAGCTCCTAGAGCTTGGTATAAATGCTTGACCAAGTTCCTTATTGAAAAAGGGTTTGAGATTGGAAAGATTGATTCTACTCTTTTTACTAAAAGGGTTAATGGAGAATTATTTGTATGCCAAATTTATGTCGATGATATTATATTTGGATCAACTAACCCCCATTTTAGTGAAAAGTTTGGAAAGCTAATGTCAGAGAAGTTTGAGATGTCTATGATGAGTGAACTCAAATTCTTTCTTGGTTTGGAAATCAATCAAACTAAGGAAGGTACCTTTGTCTCTCAAACGAAGTACACCAAGGACTTATTCAAGAAGTTCAATATGCAAGAATGCAAAGGTATGTCCACACCCATGCCTACTAGTGGACATCTTGATTTGACCAAATAAATATGGTGAACCGGTTGATCAAAAGGTTTATCGCTCTATGATTGGTTCATTGTTATACCTATGTGCTTCACGTCCCGATATTATGCTAAGTGTGTGCATGTGTGCACGATATCAAGCTGCTCCTAAAGAATGTCATCTTAAGGCTGTGAAAAGGATAGTGAGATACTTAATTCATACACCAAATTTTGGCATTAGGTATCCAAAGAGGTCCTCTTTTGATCTTGTTGGCTACTCCGACTCGGACTATGCCAGTGACAAGGTTGATAGAAAGTCCACTTAGGGTACTTGTCAATTTCTTGGTAGATCCCTTGTGTCTTGGTCTTCCAAGAAACACAACTCGGTATCCTTATCCACCGCCGAAGCGGAATACATTGCCGCTGGTTCATGCTGTGCCCAATTACTTTGGATGATTCAAACTCTTAAGGATTATGGGATATATGTGAAACATGTTCCATTACTTTGTGACAATGAAAGTGCTATCAAGATTGCTCACAATCCTGTGCAACATTCTCGAACTAAGCATATTGAAGTTCGACATCATTTCATTCGAGATCATGTTGCCAAAGGGGACATTGATCTTAAGCATGTTCGCGCCAATAAACAATTAGCAAATATATTCACTAAACCACTTGATGAGAAAGTGTTTTGCAGGTTGAGAGGTGAATTGAACATCATTGATGCTTCAAACTTGGAGTAGGAACTCCATTCGGATACATGCAAGGCTTGAGGCTATGACTAATCCTTGATGTTTCTCTTGTGATAATCTTATGTCTTGGATATATTTGCACCTTGCATGTCATCTAACCCTTGTAGGTACATGGGTGAATCTAAATCTACGAGATTGCAACACACTCACATCTTGAGCAATCTCTACATCACCATGTCTCTACACAATGGTGGTTGAAGACAAAGAAGCACGGAACCCTTCAACATATCCTTTGACAAATTCTATTTTGAACTCTATGATTGTCATATTGGATACACAAGTGCTCTTCCTTGCAAAAACTAACCCATGTAGGAAGATGAACTCACACTCCAAGTGGTGCTCCCAACTCTTGATGAGCTACATCAACCTCGAGCAATCCACACAAGTTCAACTACATGATCAACACCACCACCTAAGGTATGTTATTCCATCTTAGAGAAGCTTTACTCCAAGTCATGAGTCAAAGCAACTTAACAAGATGTGAATACATCAAAGTGCTTAAGCAAAAAATAGTAACCCCATTTTGAGCTTAAACGATGAGTATGACCTATGATCAAGTGATCTCACTTGACTCCTATGTCAATATACTCTAACATAGGTGACTTTGGCGCTGACCATTTCTAGATGAAGTTCTCCCGTGTTCTTTTCTGTGCTCTTACCTTTGGTTTTTGCATATTTGTTTCCCCTTTCAAAAAAAACTTCATCTAGATTTCATTTCTTTTTCTGTTCTGCATTTCCTTGCATCCAATTCCTTACAAATCTTTGTGAGATCTTACTTGTCTAGTGAGCTGAGGTGACAAGCGTTTTCCTTGTCATGAACTCGGTTACACCGGCCTGTTATTCTCGGTCCCACTGAAATCTTTCGGTGCAACCGACGAATACAACTCGTTGCCACTGATTTCACAAACAGGAAAAACAGCTTGCCACTTGTTCCTGTGTTCTTTTGATCCAGCTCCACTCAATGAATCTTGTCCTCTACCAGCATCACATTTTAAATTACTACTTTGCTTCATGTCTCAAGGACCAAGCCCGTGTGTAACACAAAATTCTAGAAGACCCTTCTTGGAAATTGATGTCAAAGGGGGAGAGAGAGATCACATCAAAGCTTAATCATATCTCTTGGGGGGAGAATACTCAAGGAGAGATTAATCTTCAAGGATCCCAGATGCTTGGTGTTCAAGAGGAGAGAAGTCACATGTCTTTAAGAGGGGAAAGACATGTTCATATTTGTTTGCATTAGCTCTGTTTTTCTGTTCCCTATCTTCTCCCAGTATCCCATGTTAGATTCAGGGGGAGTAAGACATCTAAGGGAAGGAATTCCTTGAATTCATTGCACATCTTTACCTTTGGGGACATGTCTATATCAAATAGAGTACTCAGTACTTACTCTCTACATGTCATCCCAGTCTTGGTACTCTTGTGGTTCATTTTGTTTGCTCTGGCTAGTAGGTGCATCTGTGTTATCTAACCTTGTTTTCACAGGTTCATTCCATCTGAAGCCAACTCAAGACCACAAGGTAAGTATATGCATCACAATCATGTGTATGAGGATTTCTTGCTGATGTACATATTGTTTGCAAGGACTCCTAAGCATGAAGGTACATTTCCCAAATTCACATCTTTTGCTCTGATGCATATAGCCAAGATACATGTAACACATTGCCTTCTCTGTCATGCTTATGCATTCAAATGCTCCTATATTCCATATTTACATGATTGCATACATGTAGGGGGAGCCTATGCTTGTTACATGCCTTTCCAAAGCTTTACTTGTTATTCTCTATATCTTTATCTAAAGCTTTGATGTATATTGTCATAAATTACCAAAAAGGAGGAGATTGAAAGCACAAGTGCTCCCTGGGTGATTTTGGTAATTTATGTCAACATATATTTTGTTGGACTAATACTTTCACATAGTATGTTTCAGATAAGTTCAACAATGGAGTGGCATGGACTAGAGGAAGTGGATCCCTCAAAATGCTAAGGACAAAAGGATTGGCTCAAGCTCAAAACTCAAGACTCTATGTTGGGGATATAACTATTTGAGTAAGCCACCCAGGAGGGGCCGGGTTACGCAAAGAAGATTTACCAGAGAGAAGGCCCAAGACCAAATCATGAAGATGGCGGTTCATAGAGGGCTTAAGGCCCACAGGCGACTTAAGGCCCGTTGTAGTAAACCGCCATAATAGTATTACTTGTATCATAAGGTAGACTTAACTAGTCACCGAGCCGGACATTGTTTATAAGCCGGCCGGGACTCTGTAAGCCGCAGGGCATCCACCCATGTATATAAGGGGACAACCCGCTGGTGGCTTAAGGTAGGAAACAGACCATCGAGAACCGGGCATAGCGTATCTCGCTCCCTGGTCATCGAAACATCAATACCAACCCAACTAGACGTAGGCCTTACCTTCATCGTAAGGGGCCGAACTAGTATAAACCCTCTCGTGTCCTTTGTCCCGATTAACCCCTTCAAGCTTCCTAGTTGTGATGGCTCCACAACTAATTCCTTTCACGAGGACATCTGACGTGACAATTCCACGACAGTTGGCGCCCACCATGGGGCCAGCGCACGGTGGATTTGAGTTCTTGAAGGGCAACTTCGAAGGGCTCAAGGGATACGTAGTGGGCCGGATGACCAAGAGTCGTCGCGGCAAGATCTACATCGATGACGAAGGCTGGGGCCCCGACGCCGGCTCAATTGAATATGGGTACCGGGTCCCCTCCGGAGGGATCCACGTCTTCATCGGCCGGATTGGTGAGCCAGGGCCTGAGCCGGACAACTGCACCGACCTCGTCGAGAGGGCTCAGCGTGCGAGACCCGCCCGAGCTCAACCCGGCATGAAGCGTGTCTTTGTGGGCTGTGTCCACGAAGAAGAGCTTTCTGAAGGACCTGAAGATGGTGGTGAGACGGCCGTCCACTCTGATGGTGATTCGTCCGCCGGTTCAACAGACTCTCTGCATCAAGTTCAAGACGGTGTGCTCGGGGGCTGTTCCGATGAATTCAGTATTCCGGACCCCTGTGAGTCGCCGAATTGGGCAGGAGTCTTCATGGCTGGGACTCAACCCGGTCAAAATTCTACGGCCACTACTGCAGTTACGTCCGGGATAGGAGCGGCCGGGGCAGGAGGCCCTGTGCGCCCGCCGGCTCAAGTGCTGATAGACCTCATGGACAAGCTTACGACCCTGTTAACCGCCACAGTTATCCCGGCAAACAAAGATGAGCATGACGCGGAGGTGGCACGGGTACGTGAGGAGATAGCTCAGGCCAAGGAGGCCTTGGTAGCTGAGGACACTAGACTAGCTACGGAGCAGGCGGCTCTCGACGCCCGGGCACAGTTGTTGCAGTCAGAGGCTTACCAGCTCACGATGAGCATAAATGCGTCCAATGAGGTAATGAGGAGGAGACACCAGAAGACCCAATCCCGGTTACCTCCGAATTACGACCCTCGGGTTCTTTTCGCTACACCCAGAGCCGGCCCAAGTAACCTGCGATGCCAATCAGTTCATGACATCCGGAGCAGGAGGATCGTCTCAGCGTCGAGAGATGCCACCTCCTCATGTGAGCATGGCACCAACGCGTTATGTGCCGATACCAGAGGGTCACTTTTCCAACCCTATGGAGAATTTAATCGCAGCATCAGCGTGACTGGCGGCTCTTCCAGTGGACGGTGATGATCCAACAGCGGTGGAGACCCGGAGGATCAGGGAACTTGTTCAGACGGCCCTGGCTCAGCAACAGACCTATTCTTATAGTCGGGATAGGATTCATTCAACTCCTCCGCCTTGGTTAGCACCTCCTCATCGGAACCGGAGCCCGAGTTACAGCAGGCACATGGAATCTGAAGCTTTGTCAAGCAACACTCAACGCCGTGACCAGCATGGTGGCTATAACCCGGTGCAAGACCGAGTACGTCAGGAGAACGAGCGAGCGGCTTAGCTGGTGGCTCAACAGGCGGCACATCAGGGTATTCCAGAGTATCCAACGACTTCTACTGAGATGAGAGTAGCCACCAGAACCGGTGGTGTTCCTCGTTTGATACCTGTTTTGTGCAACATGCGTCTGCCCAAGGACTTCAAGGGACCTCGAAAGGTGCCGAATTACACGGCCGACTTACAGCCTGAAGCATGGATCGAGAGTTATGAGATGGCCATGGAACTGTTGGAGGTTAGTGATGCGGCAATGGCTAAATATTTTACCATGATGTTAGATGGAATGGCCCGGTCTTGGTTAAAAAGTTTACCACCCGATTCCATTGGTTCGTGGGAAGAGTTAAAAGCCTGTTTTATCCGGAACTTCAAGGACACCTGTAAGCAATCTATGACGATCGTGGACTTGACGAATTGTAAGCATGGGGAAGATGAATCTACCACCCATTGGGTACGCCGGGTTAAGGAGATAATTCATTCATCTGATAAGATGGATGCCGGCTCTACAGTCCTTATATTGGAGAAGAATTGCAGTTTCAAGCCATTGAGGCAGAAACTGGGGCGCCTTAAATGTGGCTGCAAGGATATGGGTACACTAATGGCGGCTCTGGTCAAATATGCCGATTCTGATAGTAACAAAGATCTTGTGTCTGACGATGAAAAGACAGGGAAGGGAAAACGAAATGACAGCGGAAAGGGCCAACAGCACAACACGGTGAATCAAAGCGGCAATAAGCGTAAGGCGGACGGCAACCCGGAATTTGTGGCCAACGTTAATACACAGGGTAACAATCAGAGACGTAAGGGTAAGTGGCCTCGATCCGGTGGGTTATACACCTTTCTTCGTGGTTTGTGGAGCAGAGGCAGTCCTGCCAAGTGATATCCAGGATCAGTTTAATATGCACAGGATATCCCCTCCTTGGGAAGGACCCTTTGTGGTCAGTAAGAATCTGAACAATGGGTCATACTACCTCGTTGATATTCGAGAGCACAAAGACTCACGTAAGTCGGAGGAGGAGACCCGCCGGCCGTGGCATATAGCCCATCTTCGGCCTTACTATACTTAAGCCATCGGCTCGTAAGATATGGTAGAAACAACCAACAGGGAGCGGATCATGTCTGAATCTGGCTTTACCTTTGGTCCGGCTTATGATCATATCTGGATCTAGACATGATCACTTGGGGGCTTCCTGTTCAAACATAGGTCGTATCCGAACCAAAGAGAACATAGCTGTCGATACCCGCTTGATCGGCATACTTCCAAACCCACTTGGGAGCTTCTTGATCATATTTGAATCATAGCTTAACCCCTTTGGGTCTGATGTGGATCGTATACGAATCAGCGTCATTAAACAAATCTATAAGATCCTTCTTGGAAATTGATGTCAAAGGGGGAGAGAGAGATCACATCAAAGCTTAATCATATCTCTTGGGGGGAGAATACTCAAGGAGAGATTAATCTTCAAGGATCCCAGATGCTTGGTGTTCAAGAGGAGAGAAGTCACAGGTCTTTAAGAGGGGAAAGACATGTTCATATTTGTTTGCATTAGCTCTGTTTTTCTGTTCCCTATCTTCTCCCAGTATCCCATGTTAGATTCAGGGGGAGTAAGACATCTAAGGGAAGGAATTCCTTGAATTCATTGCACATCTTTACCTTTGGGGACATGTCTATATCAAATAGAGTACTCAGTACTTACTCTCTACATGTCATCCCAGTCTTGGTACTCTTGTGGTTCATTTTGTTTGCTCTGGCTAGTAGGTGCATCTGTGTTATCTAACCTTGTTTTCACAGGTTCATTCCATCTGAAGCCAACTCAAGACCACAAGGTAAGTATATGCATCACAATCATGTGTATGAGGATTTCTTGCTGATGTACATATTGTTTGCAAGGACTCCTGAGCATGAAGGTACATTTCCCAAATTCACATCTTTTGCTCTGATGCATATAGCCAAGATACATGTAACACATTGCCTTCTCTGTCATGCTTATGCATTCACATGCTCCTATATTCCATATTTACATGATTGCATACATGTAGGGGGAGCCTATGCCTTTTACATGCCTTTCCAAAGCTTTACTTGTTATTCTCTATATCTTTATCTAAAGCTTTGATGTATGTTGTCATCAATTACCAAAAAGGGGGAGATTGAAAGCACAAGTGCTCCCTGGGTGATTTTGGTAATTTATGTCAACATATATTTTGTTGGACTAATACTTTCACATAGTATGTTTCAGATAAGTTCAACAATGGAGTGGCATGGACTAGAGGAAGTGGATCCCTCAAAATGCTAAGGACAAAAGGATTGGCTCAAGATCAAAACTCAAGACTCTATGTTGGGGATATAACTATTTGAGTAAGCCGCCCAGGAGGGGCCGGGTTACGCAAAGAAGATTTACCAGAGAGAAGGCCCAAGACCAAATCATGAAGATGGCGGTTCATAGAGGGCTTAAGGACCACAGGCAACTTAAGGCCTGTTGTAGTAAACCGCCATAATAGTATTACTTGTATCATAAGGTAGACTTAACTAGTCACCGAGTCGAACATTGTTTATAAGCCGGCCGGGACTCTGTAAGCCGCAGGGCATCCACCTGTGTATATAAGGGGACGACCCGATGGTGGCTTAAGGCAGGAAACAGACCATCGAGAACCGGGCATAGCGTATCTCGCTCCCTGGTCATCGAAACATCAATACCAACCCAACTAGACGTAGGCCTTACCTTCATCGTAAGGGGCCGAGCTAGTATAAACCCTCTCGTGTCCTTTGTCCTGATTAACCCCTTCAAGCTTCCTAGTTGTGATGGCTCCACAACTAAGTCCTTTCACGAGGACATCTGACGTGACAATTCCACGACAGTTGGCGCCCACCATGGGGCCAGTGCATGGTGGATTTGAGTTCTTGAAGGGCAACTTCGAAGGGCTCAAGGGATACGTAGTGGGCCGGATGACCAAGAGTCGTCGCGGCAAGATCTACATCGATGACGAAGGCTGGGGCCCCGACGCCGGCTCAATTGAATATGGGTACCGGGTCCCCTCCGGAGGGATCCACGTCTTCATCGGCCGGATTGGTGAGCCGGGGCCTGAGCCGGACAACTACACCGACCTCGTCGAGACGGCTCAGCGTGCGATACCCGCCCGAGCTCAACCCGGCATGAAGCCTGTCTTTGTGGGCTGCGTCCACGAAGAAGAGCTTTCTGAAGGACCTGAAGATGGTGGTGAGACGACCATCCACTCTGACGGTGATTCATCCGCCAGTTCAACAGACTCTCTGTATCAAGTTCAAGACGGTGTGCTCGGGGGCTGTTCCGATGAATTCAGTATCCCGGACCCCTGTGAGTCACCGAATTGGGCAGGAGTCTTCATGGCTGGGACTCAACCCGGTCAAAATTCTACGGCCACTACTGCAGTTACGTCCGGGATAGGAGCGGCCGGGGCAGGAGGCCCTGTGCGCCCGCCGGCTCAAGTGCTGATAGACCTCATGGACAAGCTTACGGCCCTGTTAACCGCCACAGTTATCCCTGCAAACAAAGATGAGCATGACGCGGAGGTGGCACGGGTACGTGAGGAGATAGCTCAGGCCAAGGAGGCCTTGGTAGCTGAGGACACTAGACTAGCTACGGAGCGGGCGGCTCTCGACACCCGGGCACGACGGTTGCAGTCAGAGGCTTCCCAGCTCACGATGAGCATAAATGTGTCCAATGAGGTAATGAGGAGGAGACACCAGAAGACCCAATCCCGGTTACCTCCGAATTACGACCCTCGGGTTCTTTTCGCTACACCCAGAGCCGGCCCAAGTAACCCGCTAGACGCCAATCAGTTCATGACATCCGGAGCAGGAGGACCGTCTCAGCGTCGAGAGATGCCACCTCCTCATGTGAGCATGGCACCACCGCGTTATGTGCCGATACCGGAGGGTCACTTTTCCAACCCTATGGAGAATTTAATCGCAGCATCAGCGTGACTGGCGGCTCTTCCAGTGGACGGTGATGATCCAACAGCGGTGGAGACCTGGAGGATCAGGGAACTTGTTCAGACGGCCCTGGCTCAGCAACAGACCTATTCTTATAGTCGGGATAGGATTCATTCAACTCCTCTGCCTTGGTTAGCTCCGCCTCGTCGGAACCGGAGCCTGAGTTACAGCAGGCACATGGAATCTGAAGCTTTGTCAAGCAACACTCAACGCCGTGACCAGCATGGTGGCTATAACCCGGTGCAAGACCGAGTACGTCAGGAGAACGAGCGAGCGGCTCAGCTGGCGGCTCAACAGGCGGCACATCAGGGTATTCCAGAGTATCCAACAACTTCTACTGAGATGGGAGTAGCCACCAGAACCGGTGGTGTTCCTTGTTTGATACCGGTTTTGCGCAACATGCGTCTGCCCAAGGACTTCAAGGGACCTCGAAAGGTGCCGAATTACACGGCCGACTTACAGCCTGAAGCATGGATCGAGAGTTATGAGATGGCCATGGAATTGTTGGAGGTTAGTGACGCGGCAATGGCTAAATATTTTACCATGATGTTAGATGGAATGGCCCGGTCTTGGTTAAAAAGTTTACCACCCGATTCCATTGGTTCGTGGGAAGAGTTAAAAGCCTGTTTTATCCGGAACTTCAAGGACACCTGTAAGCAATCTATGACGATCGTGGACTTGATGAATTGTAAGCAGGGGGAAGATGAATCTACCACCCATTGGGTACGCCGGGTTAAGGAGATAATTCATTCATCTGATAAGATGGATGCCGGCTCTACAGTCCTTATATTGGAGAAGAATTGCAGTTTCAAGCCATTGAGGCAGAAACTGGGGCGCCTTAAACGTGGCTGCAAGGATATGGGTACACTAATGGCAGCTCTGGTCAAATATGCCGATTCTAATAGTAACAAAGATCTTGTGTCTGACGATGAAAATACAGGGAAGGGAAAACGAAATGACAGCGGAAAGGGCCAACAGCACAACCCGATGAATCAAAGCGGCAATAAGCGTAAGGCGGACGGCAACCCGGAATTTGTGGCCAACGTTAATACACAGGGTAACAATCAGAGACGTAAGGGTAAGTGGCCTCGATCCGGTGGGTTATACACCTTTCTTCGTGGTTTGTGGAGCAGAGGCAGTCCTGCCAAGTGATATCCAGGATCAGTTTAATATGCACAGGATATCCCCTCCTTGGGAAGGACCCTTTGTGGTCAGTAAGAATCTGAACAACGGGTCATACTACCTCGTTGATATTCGAGAGCACAAAGACTCACGTAAGTCGGAGGAGGAGACCCGCCGGCCGTGGCATATAGCCCATCTTCAGCCTTACTATACTTAAGCCATCGGCTCGTAAGATATGGTAGAAACAACCAACAGGGAACGGAGCATGTCTGAATCCGGCTTTACCTTTGGTCCGGCTTATGATCATATCTGGATCTAGCCATGATCACTTGGGGGCTTCCTGTTCAAACATAGGTCGTATCCGAACCAAAGAGAACATAGCTGTCGGTACCCGCTTGATCGGCATACTGCCAAACCCACTTGGGGGCTTCTTGATCATATTTGAATCATAGCTTAACCCCTTTGGGTCTGACGTGGATCATATACGAATCAGTGTCATTAAACAAATCTTATGGTCAGTTGGGGGCTTCCTGTTCAAACATAGGTCGTATTCGAACCAAAGAGAACATAGCTGTCGATACCCACTTGATCGGCATCGCCAAGCCACTGGGGGCTCTATGATCGTATCCGAATCTTAGCTTAACCCCTTTGGAACGGTTTACTGATCATATTTGAATCAGAAGCCTGTAAATTATTTTGACTATCCTGAGAACTTGGGAGAACATTATGAGATGTTTTTTATCTTTCCGGTTTAATATTGGTCACACCAGGTTGTTAAGTACCACGTGGGCATCAAATCAGGAGGAAAGGTTATCAAAGGATCGCAGGCATGCTATTATGTTTATGCTTAGCAAAGTATAGTCATAAACCGGCCTGTGTAGGGTGCCTTTGGTTCATGTCCGGGTTACAAATACTTTATGTGACACCCGGTGTGATAAACCGCCAAGGGAGCTTTGGTTTGTTTCATGTGCAGGATAAGACAAGAAAATTTAACATCAGGGAGGCAAACGATCAACATAAGCTGGAAATATATAGCAATGACGGCTTATGAAAGTATTAAGCGCCATAAACATGTGCGAGGGCATGACAAAGTTGAGAGGTTTTTTCTACCCTATTACAAGACTCCCCGAGTCTGATTAAATGAAGCATTGTTTTTTGCAAAACATCTGGCGATTCACTCCATCGGCGGGCTTGAAGCCTCCGGGTTATCCTTCTCCGCTTCTCCGTCGGCGGTTTTGTCCTGGAAAGTTGACGGAGCCCAGTCAATGCCGCTCAAAGCTTCAAACTCAGCTTCATCGTCTATTAAACCGGCTGGGTCCACTTCAGGGGCAAAAGTATGCTTACGAATTGGAGGGATCAGGCTGATTTGATCATATGGAGCATTTGGGATTCTCCGGTTTTCACTGTCATAAGCCGGTGCATACTTGCTGAGATCAGTGTCGTTTCCAATAAGGGTTGCCACGGGACGTATGGCTTTGACACAGGCGGTGAAGTCATGGTCGTCAAATGCAGTGTCGTCCTCCTTCAGACTTGGATATCTAAGGGCAAGATCGGCCGGGTCTAGTTCTGGGAGCCATGCTTTAGCCCGGCTCAATGCGGCTACGGCTCCGGCTCTTGAGGGCGCCCGCCTTAAGTCTCGGATCCGCTGAGGAAGAAAAGCTAGGCTCTTCAATACGTCTTGCAGAAGGCAGGTATGTGGAGTTGATAAGGCTACAACGGCCAAGGCACGTTGTGACCCGGAGTATAGCTGTTCCACTAAGGTGTAAACTGCTTTAAGCTTGATCAACATGTGTTGCTTTAGGTTGGTACTCCTAGGGCCTGTATGTGTACAAGTATAACAGTCAGCCAGAAGTAATTATTACAATAGTCATTGTAAGGTTACAAGGTTGGAAGTTTTGCACGATAATTTACCGAAGATGGCTGAGACCATTTGAGATATATACCGTTTTAAGCCGGACAGCTCGGTTGTTGCTTCTGCAAGAGATGCTTCTACTGTTTCGTCCCGAGTCACCAGGGAAGCCTTCTCATCAGCCCAAGTTTTCTTCTCTGACTCAAAATTCTTCTTCAGCTTCTCATTTTCAGAGACACTGAATTCAAATTTGGAGTTAGCCTTCTGAGTCTCAAGTTCTTGAGTTTCCAGACGACTCTTCAGGACAGCAAGCTCTGATTCAAACTGACTTATGGCAGTCTGCACTGACACCAGGTTATGGTAAGGATTATAGTAAGGTAACATTCAAGTCCCAAGCACTTTACAAGTAAAGATACTTGGCACTTGGGGGCTAATGTATGCTGAAGAATTTTAACCTTATCCTACTGGGTCACACATATTAAGTCTCAAGCACCTTACAAGTAAAGATACTTGACACTTGGGGACTAATGTATATTGAAAAATTTACAACTATCATGTTATAACCAGATTAAATATATTCTCTTTGAACCGGTTTGATTAATAAGTAAAGCAGATTTCTAAGTCTACAACATATTTATTCATAAGCAATAGACTTGGGGGCTGGTACAGTATGTAAGATTCAGGTAAAAAGTACAAGTTATACCTCAGATTTGTGATGTATTTGTTTTACCATATCAATTTCCAGGTCACGATTATTATGCACTTGGTTCAGATAGCCCGAGACTATATCGCCAATACTTAAGTGAGTATAATCTATCATGTCCTGCTTGGTTTTTCGGCGTTCGGCAAGTTCTTCCTTGGCGGAACATTTGGCAAGGACGGTAGGCCGCCCCGGTTCAACAAACTGAGACCTCACAATCTCAACTTCCGGTTCATTTGTCTTGACCGGGCTAGGAATCTCTGGGTCATTTGTGTTGAGGGTATCATCGATGGGCGGATCAGAGGTTGGGCATTGGAATACCAGAAGCTGGATCAGGCGGCGGCTGATGGGTAGAGCTGTCTGGAGCAGGCGCATTAATTGCCGGTTCAGCCATGACCGGTTCTTGGGACGGTTTATTCTTCTTTGCCCGTTTGCTGGGTTTCACTTACATACTGCCAACGAAGGTAGAAGGATGAATA
This sequence comes from Triticum aestivum, assembly GCF_018294505.1. NCBI lineage: Eukaryota > Viridiplantae > Streptophyta > Magnoliopsida > Poales > Poaceae > Triticum > Triticum aestivum. The sequence goes on from NC_057807.1 coordinate 522,364,449, forward strand.
CAAAAGAATGAGCAGGACAAAGCTTAAGGGAAACAAGAGTTATGTTACCCGGGGGCAGTTTTGAAGGCCGGCATGTTGGATTGCATAGACTCACCAGAAGAAGGAGAGGTATCCTGATAATTGGAGTCAAAGGAATTGAGAGGTTAGCGAAAGTAACCCGCCAAAGGAAAATGACAACGTGAATCGGAGATAACCTCAGTTTGACGCTTCCTAGTTATATCAGGTAAGCCGGAGGAAAGCTCTACATCCTTGCTGTTCTGGGTCTGCCTCCGGTTTTCGTATTGTTGTTGCTTCAAAAGAAATTGAGGATCTTGGTAAGCCAAAGGATGTGAAAATCTTACTTTCCAGGTTACTCTTCGAATTTTCTGACGCGACAGAGGCTCGGAGTCGGACGAAATTATAGTTACCTCTTCCTCGGCAGCTCGGCTGTTCCCTGTGTCTTCCTGAATAGATAGAGTGTCAGCAAAATAGTGACAAAGAAGTCAGGAGAGTTAAAGGATTACCTCTTCTTCATCGGAAGAATCGTCTAATTTGAATAAATCTGAGGTGCTAGGTTTCTTCTTCTTGAAGTTCCTGCGGTGGCAGCTTTCCTTTCAGCTCTTTTGGCCGCTCTGGCTTGTTTGGCTGCTTCATGGTTATATTTGGCCTTCCAAAAGTGATCATCAGCCTATGAAAAGTGATAAGAGGTTATAAGTAAAGGCAAGGTATAATATAAAATATTCATCAGAGGTTGGTGACTTACAGCAGGAGCCGGGTTTTCCTGGCAGAAGGGGAGTAAGCCAAAGGCGTTACTTATCACCGTGCCTTCTTTCAACAATGATTGGGTCGTGGCCTCTACCACATCTTCTGGCAAGTCGTCGGAGTTATGACGCATTGGGTCATCCTTTTTGCCGGAGTAAGTGCACATTAAACCGGGTCGGTGGCTTAATGGAAGTATTCGCCAGGTAACCCAGACTCAGACTAAGTCGATACCGTCTAGGCCATTTCCCAGAAGAGCTTTGATTTTTCTAATGGTAGGGGCAAGTGGCAGACGTTCAACGGTAGTTAACTTATCCGACAGCGGGTGGTTGGACTCAAGGCGCAGTGCACGGAAGCCGGGTAAAGGGTTCTCCTCAGCCGGAGAAGTATCCTGGCAGTAGAACCACGTCTGGTTCTACTCCTTTGGATGACTCGGCAGTTTAGCATAATGGAAAAGACAGTCTCTTCGCCGCTGAATTGAGATACCACCAAGTTCAAGACTAGGCCCATTGGCACGTTCATTCTGCCGGTTTAAGTAAAACAGTTCTCTGAATAATGGTATATTAGGTTCTTCTCCAAGATACGCCTCACAGAAGACCTGGAAGTTGCAGATATTTGACACAGAATTGGGCCCGATGTCTTGGGGTCTAAGATCAAAGAAATGCAACACATCCCTGAAGAATTTTGAACCGGGCGGAGCAAAGCCCCGGGTCATATGACTGGTGAAAATGATTACTTCCCCTTTTTGGGTAGAGGTTTCTCCTCCGACGGATTAGGAGCACGATAGGACATGATTTCCTTCTTGGGCAGATGGCCGGATTTCACGAAGTCAACCAAGGTACTCTCTGTGACAGTGGACTTAACCCAGTTGCAGGTCACATGAGCTTTAGTAGCCTTAGGAGCCATGACAACAACTGGCCTATGGAAAAATAAGAAGATCCGGTTCAATTTTAACCCGGGAGAAAAATCCTAAATTATTCAAGGTGGCGGCTTAATGAGGGGCCTAATGATACAAGGACGACTGTGCAACAATATTTAAGCCGCTACAAGTATCAAGCACAATTCAAAATTCTTCAGGTCATGAGGAGCAACTAAAGTTTTGTGTCATGTATTTAAGCCGGACACCTCGACAGTTGTGTTTAAAGGCATTTACCAAAAGAAGTTTTTCGGGTGATAAAAACAAGTTTCACATATGGCAGTTCTTGCTCTGGATCAAATTATTGCTCTGAAAAGAAAAATTCCTAGACCTAAAAACAGGGCAGAGAAGTTCATACACTCGAAGAGGGCTTTCAAACAAGGGGAATGAGATCTATTTCTACGCAAGATCAATACAAACAAGTACCGCAGTAGTTCTACGTAGTTTTTACGATCTAAATAGGGCATTGGAAGTAAGAACTAGCGAGGGTTTGCGACGGACAGTGATGAACGCCGACGAACTCGACAAAGTCCTAATGTAGATCTGAGAAAGGGAAGGAGAAGAACTCACGGATGCGGACAAGCTATGGAAGTTCGCTGTCGATCTCTGGTCAGAGTCAGGTTGATGCAGCGGCCCGAGTCGGTGAGGACGAGGGGTTCGACGGCGGCGGCGGCGGAGCTCGAGAGAAAGCAAGAGGAGGAGGATGACTGAAAGAAGGAAGAATGAAAGACTTAGGTCATCCTATTTATAAGGAAAGACTGACCGAGACGGCGCAAGAAACGAGAAGACCAAAACATCATTATCCAGCGGCCCCGACGCCTCGATTCTCAGGATGGTCAGTAAAGGCAAAGATCCATTGGAAGATATGACGGAGTAAAAATAAGTTTATTAAAGATGATGTCACGGAGACTTAACCCGGATCTAGATGATGACGTCATGGCGGGTTAAAGCCTTCATGCAAGATAAAAGACTAAGGACAGTTCCATGAGGTACTTTAAGATTGACATGAACAGGTTCAAATCAATCTGGGGCCTAATGTTGGGGATATAACTATTTGAGTAAGCCGCCCAGGAGGGGCCGGGCTACGCAAAGAAGATTTACCAGAGAGAAGGCCCAAGACCAAAGCATGAAGATGGCGGTTCATAGAGGGCTTAAGGCCCACAGGCGACTTAAGGCCCGTTGTAGTAAACTGCCATAATAGTATTACTTGTATCATAAGGTAGACTTAACTAGTCACCGAGCCGGACGTTGTTTATAAGCCGGCCGGGACTTTGTAAGCCGCAGGGCGTCCACCCGTGTATATAAGGGGACGACCCGCTGGCGGCTTAAGGCAGGAAACAGATCATCGAGAACCGGGCATAGCGTATCTCGCTCCCTGGTCACCGAAACATCAATACCAACCCAACTAGACGTAGGCCTTACCTTCATCGTAAGGGGCCGAACTAGTATAAACCCTCTCATCTCCTTTGTCCCGATTAACCCCTTCAATCTTCCTAGTTGCGATGGCTCCACAACTAAGTCCTTTCACGAGGACATCTGATGTGACAATTCCACGACACTCTACATTTTCTATTTTAGTGATCCAAGATCACATTGAGTCTATAGGAAAAGCCAATACTATCAAGGAGGGATGATGTGTTGCTTAATGAGGTTCTTGCTCAAAATGCTTAGTGATATGCTCCAAAGCCCTCAACTACTTTCTCACATCCACATATGACCTAAACCAAAAGTCAAACTCGGCCCCACCGATTCTTTCTATCCGGCGCCACCGAGTTCAGATGTCATAGCCACTACCACAAACCCTAGGCAAACGGTCTCACCAATAGAGATCTCGGTCTCATCGAGATGGGATTGTAATCTCTCTGTAGCTTATTACCAAAATCGATCAGACTGATTTTGAGTAATCGGTCCTACTGAGATTACAATGTAAACTCTCTGTTTCCTTTTTGTAACGTTTCGGTCCCACCGATATGAGCGAATCGGTCCCACCGAGTTTACCTGACCAACTCTCTGGTTAGCTTATTACCAAAATCAGTCTCACTGAGTTTGTGTAATCGGTCTCACCGAGATTACGTTATGCCCTAACCCAAACCATATCGGTCCTACTAAGTTGCATGTCGGTCCCACCGAAATTCCTAACGGTCACTAGATTTGCTAAATCGGTCCGACCGAGTTTCTCAATTCGGTCCCACAGAGATTGGTAAGTTGTGTGTAACAGTTAGATTTGTGTGGAGGCTATATATACCCTCCACCCCCTCTTCATTCGTAGAGAGAGCCATCAGAACATGCCTACACTTCCAACTTACATTTTCTGAGAGAGAACCACCTACACTTGTGTTGAGGTCAAGATATTCCAATCCTACCATAAGAATCTTGATCTCTAGCCTTCCCCAAGTTGCTTTCCACTCAAATATTCTTTCCACCAAATCCAAATCCAGTGAGAGAGAGTTGAGTGTTGGGGAGACTATCATTTGAAGCACAAGAGCAAGGAGTTCATCATCAACACACCATTTGTTACTTCTTGGAGAGTGGTGTCTCCTAGATTGGCTAGGTGTCACTTGGGAGCCTCTGACCAGATTGTGGAGTTGAACCAAGGAGTTTGTACGGGCAAGGAGATCGCCTACTTCATGAAGATCTACCCCTAGTGAGGCAAGTCCTTTGTGGGCGACGGCCATGGTGGGATAGACAAGGTTGCTTCTTCATGAACCCTTCGTGGGTGGAGCCCTCCGTGGACTCGCGCAGCCGTTACCCTTCGTGGGTTGAAGTCTCCATCAACGTGGATGTACGATAGCACCACCTATCAGAACCACATCTCAAAAATCTCCGTGTCTCCAAATTGCGTTTGCACACTCCAATCCCATCCCTTTACATTCTTGCAAGTTGCATGCTTTATATTCCGCTGCTCATATACTCTTTGCATGCTTGCTTGATGTGTATTGTGATTGTTAAACTTGTGGCAAAACTCCACTTAAACTTAAGGAAATTAAAAACTGCAACTTTTGGTACATAGTGTCTAATCACCCCCCCCCCCTCTAGACACCTCTTCTCGATCCCTTTCAATATGGTTGTCGCTTTATTGTATGAATTGCAATCGCCATGTAATTGCTTTACTTTATCACTAAGCGGTAGCGATAGTCGTAGTAGCAATAGTTGGCGAGACGACAACGATGCTACAATGGAGATCAAGGTGTTAAGCCGGTGATGATGGAGATCATGAGCACAAGATGATTATGGACATATCATGTCACATATTTTGATTGCATGTGATGTTTAGCTTGTATGCATCTTATTTTGCTTAGTACGGTGGTAACATTATAAGATGATCCCTTACTAAATTTCAAGGTATAAGTGTTCTCCATGAGTATACATCGTTGCGACAGTTCTTCATGCCGAGACACCACGTGATGATCGGGTGTCATAGGCTCTACGTTCACATACAATGGGTGCAAGCCAGTTTTGCACATGCAGAATGCTCGGGTTAAACTTAACGAGCCTAGCATATGCAGATATGGCCTCGGAACACTGAAGACCGAAAGGTCAAGCGTGAATCATATAGTAGATATGATCAACATAGAGATGTTCACCATTGAAAACTACTCCATCTCACGTGATGATCAGACATGGTTTAGTTGATATGGATCACGTGATCATTTAGATGGCTGGAGGGATGTTTATCTAAGTGGGAGTTCTTAAGTAATATGATTAAGTGAACTTTAATTTATCATGAACTTAGTCCTGATAGTATTTTGCAAATTATGTTGTAGATCAATAGCTCGCGTTATAGCTTCCCTATGTTTTGTTTATATGTTCCTAGAGAAAACTAAGTTAAAAGATGATGGTAGCAATGATGCGGACTGGGTCCGTGATCTGAGATTTATCCTCATTGCTGCACAGAAGAATTATGTCCTTGATGCACCGCTAGGTGACAGACCTATTGCAGGAGCAGATGCAAACGTTATGAATGTTTGGCTAGCTCAATATGATGACTACTTGATAGTTTAGTGCACCATGATTTACGGCTTAGAACCGGGCCATCAAAAACGTTTTGAACGCTACGGAGCATATGAGATGTTCCAAGAGCTGAAATTGGTACTTCAGACTCATGCTCGTGTCAAGAGGTATGAGACCTCTGACAAGTACTTTGCCTAAAAAGATGGGGGAGAATAGCTCAGTTAGTGAGCATGTGCTCAGAATGTCTAGGTACTACAATCGCTTGAATCAAGTGGGAGTTAATCTTCCAGATAAGATAGTGATTGACGGAGTTCTCTAGTCACCATCACCAAGTTACTAGAACTTCATGGTGAACTATAATATGCATGGGATGACGAAAGCGATTCCCGAGCTCTTCGTGATGCTGAAATCAACGAAGGTAGAAATCAAGAAAAGGCATCAAGTGTTGATGATTAAACAAGACCAGTAGTTTCAAGAAAAGGGCAAAGGGAAGAAAGGGTAGCTTCAAGAAGAATGGCAAGCAAGTTGTCACTCCCGTGAAGAAGCCCAAAGTTAGACCTAAGCCTAAAACTGAGTGCTTCTACTGCAAAGGAAATGGTCACTGGAAGAGGAAGTACCCCAAATATTTGGCGGATAAGAGGGATGGCAAAGTGAACAAAGGTATATTTGATATACAGATTATTTATGTGTACCTTACTAGTGTTCATAGTAGCCCCTGGGTATTCGATACTTGTTCGGTTGCTAAGATTAGTAACTCGAAACAGGAGTTACAGAATAAACAGAGACTAGTTGAGGGTGAAGTGACGATGTGTATTGGAAGTGGTTCCAAGATTGATATGATCATCATCGCACACTCCTTATATTCTTGGGATTAGTGTCGAACCTAAATAAATGTTATTTGGTGTTTGCTTTGAGCATGAATGTGATTAGATCATGTTTATTGCAATACAGTTATTCATTTAAGACAAAGGATAATTGTTATTCTGTTTACATGAATAAAACCTTCCATGGTCATACACCCAATGCTGATGGTTTATTCAATCTTGATTGTAATAATACATATATTCATAATATTGATGCCAAAAGATGCAAAGTTGATAATGATAGTGCAACTTATTTGTGGCACTGCCGTTTGGGTCATATCGGAGTAAAGCGCATGAAGAAACTCCATAAAGATGGACTTTTGGAATCACTTGATTATGAATCATTTGATACTTACGAACCATGCCTTATGGGCAAGATGACTAAAACTCCGTTCTCCGGAACAACGGAACGAGCTAATGACTTATTGGAAATAATACATATCGATGTATGCAGTCCGATGAATGTTGAGGCTCGTGGCGGTATCGTTATTTTCCGACCTTCACAAATGATTTGAGCAAATATGGGTATATCTACTTCATGAAACACAAATCTGAAACATTTGAAAAGTTCAAAAAAATTCAGAGTGAAGTGGAGAATCATCGTAACAAGAAAATAAAGTTTCTACGATCTGATCGTGGAGGATAACATTTGAGTTACGAGTTTGGCCTTCATTTAAAACAATGTGGAATAGTTTCACATCTCACGCCACCTGGAACACCATAGCATAATGGTGTGTCCGAACGTCGTAACCGCACTTTATTGGATATGGTGTGATCTATGATGTCTCTTACCGGTTTACACTTATATTTTTGGGGTTATGCATTAGTGATAGCTGCATTCACTTTAAACAGGGCACCATCAAAATCCGTTGAGACGACGCCTTATGAACTGTGGTTTGGCAGGAAACCAAAGCTGTCATTTCTTAAAAGTTTGGGCTGCGATGCTTATGTGAAAAAGCTTCAACCTGATAAACTCGAGCCCAAATCAGAGAAGTACGTCTTCATAGGATACCTAAAGGAAACTGTTGGGTACACCTTCTATCATAGATCCGAAGGCAAGATATTCATTGCTAAGAATGTATCCTTTCTAGAGAAGGAGTTTCTCTCGAAAGAAGTGAGTGGGAGGAAAGTAGAACTTGATGAGGTAATTGTACCTTCTCTCGAATTAGAAAGTAGTCCATCACAGAAATCAGTTCCAGTGATTCCTACACCAATTAGTCAAGAAACTAATGATTATGATCATGAAACTTCAGATCAAGTTACTATCGAACCTCGTAGGTCAACCAGAATACGGTCCGCACCAGGTGGTACGATAATCCTATTCTGTAAGTCATGTTACTAGACCATGATGAACCTACGAACTATGAGGAAGCAATGATGAGCCCAGATTCCGCGAAATGGCTTGAGGCCATGAAATCTGAGATGGGATCCATATATGAGAACAAAGTGTGGACTTTGGTGGATTTTCCCGATGATCAGCAAGCCATAGAAAATAAATGGATCTTCAAGAAGAAGACTAACACTGACGGTAATGTTACTGTTTACAAAGTTCGACTTGTTGCGAAAGGTTTTTGACAAGTTCAAGGAGTTGACTACGATGAGACTTTCTCACCCGTAGCGATGCTTAAGTCTGTCTGAATCATGCTAGCAATTTCCACATTTTATGATTATGAAATTTGGCAGATGGATGTCAAAACTGCATTCCTAAATGGATTTCTGAAAGAAGAGTTGTATATGATGCAACCAGAAGGTTTTGTCGATCCAAAGGGTGCTAACAAAGTGTGCAAGCTCCACCGATCCATTTACTGACTGGTGCAAGCCTCTCGGAGTTGGAATAAACGCTTTGATAGTGTGATCAAAGCATATGGATTTATACGGAGTTTTGGAGAAGCCTGTATTTACAAGAAAGTGAGTGGGAGCTCTGTAGCATTTCTAATATTATATGTGGATGACATATTGTTGATTGGAAATGATATAGAATTTTTGGATAGCATAATAAAATGATACTTGAATAAGAGTTTTTCAATGAAAGACCTCGGTAAAGCTGCTTACATATTGGGCATCAAGATCTATAGAGATAGATCAAGAAGCTTGATAGAATTTTTCAGTGAGTACATACCTTGACAAGATTTTGAAAGAGTTCAAAATGGATCAGTCAAAGAAGGAGTTCTTACCTGTATTACAAGGTGTAAAGTTGAGTAAGACTCAAAGCCTGACCACGACCGAAAATAGAAAGAGAATGAAAGGCATTCCCTATACCTCAGTCGTAGGTTCTATAAAGTATGTCATGCTATGTACCAGACCAGTTGTGTGCCTTGCTATGAATTTGGCAAAGGGGTACGATAGTGATCCAGGAGTGGATCACTGTATAGCGATCAAAGTTATCCTTAAATACCTAAGAGGACTAAGGAAGTGTTTCTCGGTTATGGAGGTGATCAAGAGTTCGTCGTAAAGACTTACATCAATGTAAGCTTTACACCGATCCAGATGACTCTGAGTCTCAATCTGGATACATATTGAAAGTGGGAGCAATCAGCTAGAGTAGCTCCATGCAGAGCATTGTAGACATAGAATATTTGCAAAATACATACGGATCTGAATGTGACAGACCTGCTGACTAAACTTCTCTCACGAGCAAAACATGATCACACCTTAGTACTCTTTGGGTGTTAAACACATAGCGATGTGAACTAGATTATTGACTCTAGTAAACCCTTTGGGTGTTGGTCACATGGCGATGTGAACTATGGGTGTTAATCACATACAGATGTGAACTATTGGTGTTAAATCACATGGTGATGTGAACTAGATTATTGACTCTAGTGCAAGTGGGAGACTGAAGGAAATATGCCCTAGAGGCAATAATAAAGTTGTTATTTATATTTCCTTATATAATGATAAATATTTATTATTCATGCTAGAATTGTATTAACCGGAAACTTAGTACATGTGTGAATACATAGACAAAAACATAGTGTCCCTAGTATGCATCTACTTGACTAGCTCGTTAATCAAAGATGGTTATGTTTCCTAACCATAGACATGTGTTGTCATTTGATGAACAAGATCACATCATTAGGAGAATGATGTGATGGACAAGACCCATCCGTTAGCCTAGCATTATGATCGTTACGGTTTCATTGCTACTTCTTTCTTCATGACTTATACATGTTCCTCAAACTATGAGATTATGCAACTCCCGAATACCGGAGGAACACCTTGTGTGCTATCAAACGTCACAACGTAACTGGGCCCTCTCGGTAATGCTCATCACTATAAGCCTTGCAAGCAATATGACTAATGGGTTAATTGCGGGATGAAGTATTACGGAACGAGTAAAGAGACTTGTCGTTAACGAGATTGAACTAGGTATGATGATATCGACGATCGAATCTCGGGCAAGTAACATACCGATGACAAAGGGAACAACGTATGTTGTTATGCGGTTTGACCGATAAAGATCTTCATAGAATATGTAGGAGCCAATATGAGCATCCATGTGCCGCTATAGGCTATTGATCAGAGATGTGTTTCGATCATGTCTACATAGTTCTCAAACCCGTAGGGTCCGCATGCTTAACGTTCGATAACGATTTGTACTATGAGTTATGTGTTTTTGATGACCGAAGTTTTTTTGGAGTTCCGGATGAGATCACGGATGTGACGAGGAGTCTCGGAATGGTCGAGACATAAAGATTGATATATTGGACTATGTTACTCGGACACCAGAAGAGTTCCGAGTGGTTTCGGGTAAAAACGGAGTGCCGGAGGGGTTACCGAAACCCCGCGGGGAAGCAATGGGACAACATGGGCCATAGGGGAGAGAGAGGGCAGCCCACATAGGGGAGGTTCCCCCCTAGGGGTTCCGAACAGGACAAGGGAAGGGGGCGCGACCCCCTTTCCCTCTCCCTCTCCCTTCCTTCCCCTCTTCCTCCAGGTGGAATCCTACTAGGACTTGGAGTCCTAGTAGGACTCTCTTCTCCTGGCGCGCCCTGCAAGGGCCGGCCGGCCTTCCCATCTCCTCCTTTATATATGGGGGCAGGGGGGCACCCCAAAGCACAAGACCAAGTTTTGCCTTAGCTGTGTGCGGTGCCCCCCTCCACAGTTACACACCTCGATCATATCGCCATAGTGCTTAGGCGAAGCCCTGCGCCGGTAACATCATCATTACCGTCACCACGCTGTCGTGCTGACAGAACTCACCCTCGTCCTCAACTAGATCAAGAGCACGAGGGACGTCATCGAGCTGAACGTGTGCTGAACGCGGAGGTGTCGTACGTTCGGTACATGGATCGGTTGGATCACGAAGACGTTCGACTACATCAACTGCGTTACTAAACACTTCCGCTTTCGGTCTACGAGGGTACGTGGACACATTCTCCCCTCTCGTTGCTATGCATCTCCTAGATAGATCTTGCGTGATCATAGAATTTTTTTGAAATTACTACGTTCCCCAACACCACGTTCTATCCCCGTCCTGATGGTGCGTCTAAAATCGTGAGAGGGTGTGTGGATGTGTGTCTTCATTCGGGTGTTTACATGTTTGATCCTTCTGATCTGCGACTTTCTTCATCGACGATGGTTGCTAGTCTGGTACGTTGGTACTATGGGGCCTTAACCCGATGACTTCCCGACTGTCTAATACAACAAGGTTTGGCTGGCTCTGGTGAAGGAGTGGCGATGGCGGTGGCGCGCCTTCTGCTCGGTCCAGTGCTTGTAGTCGTTGTTTTCTGAGAGTGCTTGTAGTCTTTGTAGTAGTCGTTGTAGTCGTTGTTAGATGGTCCACGAACATGGTTGTAATTTTTATTATCTCTGTTGTTTTTTGTACTGTCATGATTGAAGATGAATTGATTGGAAATTTCTTGATTTTTTGAAAAGAAAGTTTCGTTTCAGGAAACAAAAGAATAGCCACATTGGATACATATATATACCTAATTAAAATAAAAAATAGAACAAACAAAAGCACATACATTGTGTACGAGCTTAATTACAGCTCTTCATTTTGTGTACTGCGAAAACAAATCGAATGGTGTGTGCTACGTAGTACGTGACCACATCATAGGTTCAGCTGGAGTAGGCCAAGTAAGTCTTGATGTCCGAGGTGGAGAAGCCGTTGAAGTTGGAGCCGGAGGCGGTGGTGTAGGCGCCCATGTCGTCGAACACGAGCCAGTCCCCCACGCTCATCTCTGGCAGCTGGTACCCGGTCACCACCGTGTCGAGGGAGTCGCACGTCGGCCCGAACACCGTCGACGTGTACGTCTTCTCGCCGGCGCGCGGCACGGCGAGCGGCCTCGGGTGCGGCACGTAGTGGTCCATGGGGATGCAGCTGAGGGTGCCGTAGAGGCCGTCGTCGATCCAGTACTCGCGTACCTCGCCGCGAGTGCGCTTCCCGATGACCCGAGCCGCCATCGTGAAGGCGGTCTCGGCGAAGTACCTCCCCGGCTCGCCTATCACCTCCACGCAGGGAAGCTCCCCGAAGTAGCGCTCGAGCGCCGCGTTGATGACCGCGGCCGCCTCGTCGAACGCCGGGCCGGCCATGAACCCGCCGCCGATATCGAGCACGCGCATGGGCGGCATGCCGAGCCCGGCTGCCGCGTCGAAGACCCCGCGCGCGGCCTCAATGGCGCCCCGGTACACGTCCGTGTTGGACGCGCCGCTGCCGACGTGGAATGACACGCCGGCCACGTTGAGCCCCTCGCGCTGGGCAGCGCGGAGGAGCGGCAGGACCTCGTCCGCGTGCGCGCCGTACTTGGTGCCGAGGTCCACCCGGGCCTCGCCACCGTCGGGGCCCTTGACGCGGAGGATGAGCTCGCAGCCCGGGTGGCAGCGCTTGACCTTGACCACCTCCTCCTCGGAGTCATAGGTGGTGAGGTTGACGCCCACCTCAGCGGCGTACTCGAGGTGCGCCTCCGGCTTGCACGGGTTGGCGTACACGATGCTGCCGGGCTGCACGCCGAGAGCGAGCACAGCCTCGATCTCCCTGCGGCTGGCGCACTCGAAGCCGGCCCCGAGCGCGGCCAGCGCGCCGAGTAGCGCCGGCTCCGGGTTGCACTTGACGGCGTAGCAGGCGCGCACGCCGGGGAGCGCGCGGCGCCAGCCGCGGTACAGGTCGACGACCCGGGCGAGGTCGAAGACGTAGAAGGCGCTCCGCACGCCGCCGGCCGCGATGGTGCGCATGAGCGCGGCGACGGCGTCCTTCTCCTTGAGCGCGTCCCGGCGGAACGCGAGCACCTTCTTGTCCTTCACCCCCGGCGCCACCAGCACCGCCTGCATCGGGCTGCTCCCAACCATCTCGACGACGGATGCGACTGTGAATATCTCACTTAAACAATGAGAGCCTAGCTCTGCGTGGTAAGTTACGGTTTCTCGGGGCGTGGCACGTGCACGAGCAACTGTGTGAAGTGCGGCGAGAAGATCGCTGGCTCGGGGAATGCCTCTTGGCGTGTGTGGCTTGTTGGTTGCGACGGACTCGGCGTCTTATATAGCGCTCTGGTGCCTCTGCCGGCGGCTTGGTGGCGAAGGATGAACCTAGAAGAAGTGGCCGGGTTAGGTTAGGTGGTGCGCGGTCAGAGAGCTCCGACGCTGCGGCAGGTGTGCAACGGTAGGTAGGCTGGCGCACTAGCTGGGGGAGCGCGCGCGCGCTGGGGGGCGGCATCCCGTCCCCCGTCCCCCGTTGTCTCTGAAACGGTGCGGTGTGGTGTGCGGCCCAGCGCCAACGACTCTGAACATTTCGTCGCTTGCTGCGGCTGGTTCGAGGACTCTTCTTCGTTGCTTTGCTAGATCCGGGACTCTGTGTCGGGTCCGGTCAAACAAAATGGGAAGGTGCGCAGGGTGTTCTTTATTCGGCTGCAATTTCAAAAGGGCTTCTGTGACATGTTCGCGGCACGTGTTGCCGAGGCTCTGGCCATTTTGGGCAGGCAAGCCGAAGCTTGGGCTTGGGACGTCTTGGGCCCTGGACCTCTTACTTTGCATGGCCTGGTTTCCATCATTTCTAAGAAAAAAACGAGAAAAGCTTCCAATGTACTGTATTCATCAAACACAATTGCAGTAAAATAAATAAATAAATACATTGATGTACATAGACCACCTACCGATGACTACAAGCACTGCAGCAAGTCGGAGACACGCCGCAATCATCTTCTTCTTCATCAGAGCAGGGCAAACCTTATTGTAGTAGACAGACAAAAAACATTATGTTAAGGCCCTAAGGGAAACTCCAACGCGAACCCTTAAACCGCCCGCAACTGTCCGGACTGACCGGTGGGAACGCGGTTTGCCATCCAAAGTGGGCCTGTATCGGTTCGCCGATAAGTCCAGAAGGGGGAAGGGCTTTGCGGGAGTCTAGTTAGCAGCCACACATGTTTCTGACCACCCTGGCCCACCCAAAACCCTTCTCGGACCCCGAGCCTCCATCCTCCTCATTTTTCTCTCCTTCCTTCTTTCTCTCCCGCCTTCGCCCACGCTCCACCACCCCGGCCGCCACGCCACTCCTGCTGGAACTCTACGTCTCCGTCACCTTCAGTGTTCTAGTCGGGCTCCACCCCACATCTCCTCCATCGACATTCAACCCCTCTCCTCCGATCGCTCTGACATGTACCATCCGCTACCACTATACTCATCGTGCCCGACAACTGTTCGATGAATTGTCGGAGCTAAAAAAAGTCGTCCCTTCTTTCAAGCAATGGATTCCGATTTGGAGTACATATACGAGCACTATGTTGAGTCGTCCAACGGCTCCTCCGACAAGGAGGACTACACGGATGAGTCGGCGATGATGCAGGCGGTTATTGAAGACGCCGGAGCGTGTAGAGGAGCATGTTCTTAATTTCAAGGGAACGATCAAGGGTCAGCGAGTGCTCCACCGCAACAGGTCGTGCGGCCATTTGACACTGATGGACGACTATTTTTCCCCGATGCACTCTTCGTTGACTATTTTCATCGACGCGTTCGGATGCGCAAGACTGTATTCGATCATTTGTACCATGGCGTTCGGTCATGTGATGACTACGTCATCTTATAGAAGGACATCGTGGGAATGTAATATTTAAACTTTTTAAAATTTGAATTACTGTTGCATGCGGCAATTTGATCGTTTATACTCTATGTGTGGCTATTTGAACAATTGTACTCTATGTATGCGGCTATTTGAACATTTGGACTTTCAAAAAAATTAAGGAAGCCGAATGTATGCGGGCAGCATTGGATGGTCGCCTCCCGCATTCGTGTCTGCGGACGGATGCAGGAGAAAATTTGCAGGTCGGCGTTGGAGATGCACTAAAGGACTAACACACCAGAACAACCATTGCCGATGAAGAGAAATTTAAATCGCAAGGATCCAACCTGCACACACATAAACACATGCGAATATAGACTGTAGCAAAGTAGATCCATCAAAGATAATCACCAATTAAATCCCGCAATATCTGCTGGAGGTACATCTCCACACGTCCTCCAACGATACTAGGTGCATCACCGGGACGGGTTTTAAGCAGGGAGAACCTTATTCCATCTACATGGAGCCACTGTCGTCTCGTTTTTCTAAGTAGAACAGAAACCCTAAAAAACTTTAAAAAACACCTAAAAACAAGAAGGAGCCTTTCCTTTTTTTTGCGGAAAAACTTTCAATCTATTCATCTTCAATCATGGTAGTACAACGGACACTAGAAATAATAAAAATTACATCTAGAACCGTAGACCACCAAGCGACGACTACAAGCACTGAAGCGAGCCGAAGGCGCGCCGCTGTCATCGCCCCTCCCTCGACAGAGCCGGGCAAACATTGTTGTAGTAGACAGTCGGGAAGTCGTCGTGCTAAGGCCCCATGGAACCAATGCACCAGAACAGCAACCACCGCAGATGAAGAGTGTAGATCAAAAGGATCCAACCTAAAGACACACGAACGAAGACGAACGACGAACAGATCCGAGCAAATCCACCAAAGACAGATCCGCTGGAGACACACCTCCACACGCCCACCGATGATGCTACACACATCATCGGAACGGGGACTAGACGGGGAGACCTTTATTCTATCTTCAAGGAGCCGCCGCCATCTCGCCTTCCTGAACAGGACATAAACCCTAACAAAGCTCGAAAAAAAATATGAAAGCGAAACCCTCCCACCGGCATGGGCCGAGATCCACTCCGCCTCCATGGCCCTAAGGCCACCGGAGACGGGACGGACCGGCACCGGCGCCGGTGGGAGGCAAAGAACCCTAGTTTTGGGGAGACGGCGGCTGGCTACGAGGCGATCCGAGCGAGCTTTTTTTTGAGGGAGAGCGAGCGACGCGTTGGATGGATGGTTTGCTCAAGAAGGAGCCTTTCCACCGATAATAATCGGGATCCATCATGCAACCATGGCCCTAAGGCCATAGAAAACGAGGGAGATCAGCGACGGCGTTGACAGAGGCGGGAAAAGACTCACGTGGGAGTTGCTCGTGGGAGAAGGAAGGAGGAAAACGTTCCGCGTGATTGTAGTACACGTCAACTTGGTGAAATTCCATCTCCGCTGGCTCCTTCTTCGGCGGCGAGCCGATCTAGCGCCAAGAGAGTAAATCTCGGGTATACAATTCAGTTCAGTATTTTCATGATATTTTGGGTGTTATTGGTGGTAGCAATTTGATGGTGGACACTGCGTTGGGTGGATAAATATCCCACTTCCCATGACTCTAGCCTATTGGCCCTGTTTGGATACTCTAACTCGGTTAGAGGTTAGAGTTAGATTCTAACCCAGAACTAACCCAAAACTAACTCTAACCCAAAAGGTGTTTGGATAGTAGAGTTAGATTGACAATCTCAATCATTTGGCTACTTTAGACCCTATTTCCTGCCGGATTTGATGTGGCCGGCTCTTATGTGGCCTCCTCCCACTCATAATTGACATAAACAAATGATCTTTACAAATCAAGGGTCCAAAACATAATAAATTTTATTTTGTCCATGCAAATGAGCTTGCTAACTCCTCCACATCATCCTTGCACAAGAACATCTGCAACAAGAGAGGAGGCTGAACAGGGTGTTCTGATCCAGTTCATTAGCTTCACACTCTGATTCAGTTAATGTTCTTCACATTTGACTCTCTTTCTTATGTAAAATGCATCAGTGGTTTCTTTTAACCATCACTGCCAGCTCTGTTAACATAAAATAGTACAAAATCTAGCTATGAACTAATCATAAGTTCCGCCAATAAATCTAGTTATGGACTACTCTTGCTGACTTGTTGCTCACTAGCTCACTCCATTCGGCTCCCGATCACTCCTACTTGACAGATCGAACCAAATAAATGGAGGGCGGCTCTAGGATCCAAACAGGGCCATTGTGATAGTTGTGTCTGATATAGCCAACACTAGGAATTCCGCCCACCGCCTATAGCTTCTTTGTACGAAGCGATGTACCTTGAAAAGAAGCTACAATCGAGCGGACGTTTGAGGCGTCATATTTGTTATATACAGTTGTAGATGCTCTAAGGATCTTTGCCCACCGCGTGTTCCGTGACATTAGGTCTTCGTTGATTATGGTGGGTTATACATCCTAAATACACGCCTTACAAGGATCCCGGCCCACCGGCTGGTTTAGAATACACGCCCGGATCGGTCATTTTGTTTTGAGGCGAAAAATCAGCTGTGACCGGTAATTTACATCTGTAAAACAAAATAAAGGTGTAGAAATTTACACCCATTCGATGCGGGGCCTAAGGATGATATGAGCAAAACAATCATTCCTGGAAATGCAGGTGATTTTCCTATCTTTCGTATTGCATCCTTGTTTCCCTGAATGATCATTTTCCTCGTTTCCAAACCTCGTGACAGGCAGCTTTCCTTAGAATGGGAGCATGCAAAGTTGGTACTGATGAAATGAAAGACATCATGCAATTAGCTGACGACCTTGGTGTGCTACTGGTTGCAAAAACAGAGCATGGCCACACGATGTCCGCTCCCGGTTGGCAAGTTTTTTTTAGACAACTCACGAAACTTTTTATTAATTCGTCACAATGTTTACATGGACGAAAGGAAGATCTCCGGGGTGGCCTAGCTACACACGGCGTCCATCCCCGAGAGATAGAGCATGCTTCGTTAAGTTGTGAGCGTCATAATTTAAGCTCCTAAATTCATGGCTAACTTTACATATATCAAAATCTAAAGAGTGGCTTATTATTTCATGCACAATAGCACCATATGGAGAAGCGTCCTCCTTCTTCAGAGAGTCGACTACTTGCTTGCAATCAGATGCAACATGAATACGGCTTTGGTAAAGGTCCTCTGCAAGTGCTAGCTCTTCTCTGATCGCCATAGCTTCTAGCGTCTCTGGATCCCCGATGTGCCTCAGAACCAAAGCTGAAGCTCCCAAAAACAGTCCATCTGGGCTTTTGCAGATCGCCCCCACGGCCCCAAACCTAGCATGCCTGGGTGCCGCTGCATCTCTTCACGCATCCCGTGGCCGGAGCCTGCCATTGGGTTGACCTTGGGACTTTACACTGGTCTGTTGAGGTTCACCTGCATTAATATACCTCAGATCCTCAAGAAAGCTTGTGATGAACCCATGAATGGAGTGTGGTGATTGGAAGATATCTTCATAGATCACTTTCCTACGAGCTCGCCAAATAGCCCACATGATGACAATCATATGCGTAAACATGTCTCTGTTCAAAGCTTCACTCATAGCGAAGAGCCAATCCTTGGGATGTTCTTCCACTCTATCCACCAGATGATGAACCAAAACCTCCGGAGCTAGGGCCCAAACGCTGCTTGACATCGGACACATAAAAAGAGCATGTCTCCACTTATCAACCGCTCCACATAAGGGACAATTGTCCTCAGTAGCCATGTTGTGATGCTTTAGTAAGTCGATAGTGGGCATGGAATTTCTTGCCAGCCGCCAAACAAACATGCAGAGCTTCGATGGAACCTGCAGGTGACAAATATTACTCCACTTGTCCGCCTCTTGCTGCACAATGGATGTCCCCTCATCTTCATTCAGCCAAGCCTCACGCTCATGCTTTGTTCTGAGGATCATGCGATAAGCGGAACGAACGCTGAAAATGCCTCTCGGTTCTTCCTGCCAGGCCCAGAAATCAGCAACCTTGCGGGTGCACAATGGTATCTTGAGGATATCTTCGGCATCAAGTAGTGGCGGTCTGGCGGAGCTTCTCAGGGGCCGACCTGGGCCGTTGCCCTCAAGCAAAATCAGCCCAAAACACAAATTGTTCAGCCCAAGATCCGCCATTGCTGGCAAGCATAACATACCGCTACCACCTGACAAGTGCGAGCTGCTAGGTACCACACTTGAATTCAGAGAAGTTGATCCTCGGAACAAGGCTAATCGAACACATAACAAGTTTATTGCACTAACTTGTTTACCCATTGATTATCTGTCGGTTCCTCTTTCTTTGCTTTTCAGCATGACAGAGAGAGTAGTCAGCATATTAAATCTAACTAGCAAAAGGGCCCGTGCGTTGCAACGGGAGAAAAAAATTCATAATTTCCAATGGTCATGATCACATTTCGCTGCATCACTGAGATACAATATCTCTCTCAATTTTGCGAAATCATGAACATTTTGAAATTATGAACAATTTGTTAAACTCATGCACATATTTGAAATCGCAAACAACATACTATTACAAATTTCTGAACATTTTCTACAATCAAGAACATTTTTTTAATTTATAACTTTTTTTTGCTATTTACAAACATTTTTTAAAAATTGTGAACATTTTTAAGCAATTTTCCTGAACTGGCAAACATTCTATAATCGATGAACTTTTTTTAGAAATTGGGTGCAATAGTTATTGAATTTGACGAACTTTTTTTGATTTAACGCACATTTTTGGAAATTCCCGTGCGTTGCAACGGGAAAAAAACTATCAAGTTATACATGGTAGATATAAAAAAGTATGAATCAAATCCACAAAGTATATACAAATGATGTCATGATGAGATAAGACACTTTTAAAATGTAATTTCAAAAACAAACAATATGATGCTCATCAAGACTTGTTTGTTTAAGGCGTCACAACAAAATATTTTGTGGTTGAGCAAACTGCATTGACGGACCCTGCCTGAGCTATACTAATAAATAAAATGTCTCGCCTTGACTTAGCGTAGCGATGTTTACCATAACCACTATTTTGATACGAGAATAAGCATAACTGTGTATGGAAGCAAAATAGACATTTAGCCATTCTAATATAGCTTACGAAAACTAACTCTTAGAAAGTTATGTCAATTTTGTTGGGTTCAGCGTTGTACAAAATATGGAAACCCTTTTTTACCCGACGGGATGGACTAAATAAAATCATAAAACGAGCTCTATAGATCTCCTAATAAAACCTTTATGGAAGCTACAATTAGTTTTGTTCATTATTTATGGATGTATTCTAATTTTTGTGAACATTTTCTAAAAGCTGATGGACATGTTTTTTAAATTCCTGAATATGCTTTGAATATTGGATCATTTAAAAAAATCATGAACATTTTTTATTTCATGAAAATTCATTTGAAATCGTAATTTGTTTATAATATGTGAGCAATTTTTTAAGTCATGAACATTTATGATTTTTCGCATGTTTTTAAAATTCACAAACAATTTACCATTTTCCTACTTTTTTTCCAAAACTCGCAACTGTTTGATATTTTAGAAATCCGAAATTAATTTTGAGATAAAAAACCAAAACAGAAATAAAAAAGTAAAAAGAAGTAAAAAATAGGGAGCGCTATGAATCTGAAATTAATTTTTAGAGAAAAAAATACAAAACAGGGGCGCCACGGCCCGCACATGGGCTGGCCCATTACTGCGCTTAAGATAGGTAAAAGGAAAGAGAAAAACCATCGTCGTAGCCTCAGCCATCGCGCGGCCACTCATCCATTGCTGTTTTTATACCGTTCAAATTATTAATAACAGAACCCGGGAACGATATTTGAAATTAAAAGCGAGTCGTTTTTGCCACTTACGGGTGGCATTGGTGGGTAATTATTGCCAACTTTGAGGGTAGTTTTTATGACGTACAGGCAGAAACCCAATTCTTTTTATTATTAGGTAAAGAGGTAAACATAAAGATAAAGAAAATATGGATTGGTTTAATTCAGGTTTAGCATCACAATTCGTTGTAGAATTGTCGCATGTACCAGCGGCAAAAGAAAACATGATGACGACGTGCAGAGAACTACAAAGTCAGTCGTGAACTTGGTTAACTTTCAGACAAATCTGCCTGCTATCCCGTCGAAAAAAATCACTACGTGTCAACGCTAACAATTACCGACGACAGGTGCACCCGTCCTGTTCCTAGCCGACGACGGTGAATGTCGACCGGTCCAAGTTTGGGGCAACCAGAGACCATCTGTCCTTGACTTTTTTCTTCTCTGACCATACTGTTTCATTCAGCCCATGAGAATGAGATCGCTGCTCCTAGGACGGATCCTTTTCGTGTTGGGTAGAACGAAAACGACATTTGCCGACGACGACGGAAGAAGAATCCAGTCGGAGCGTAACGTGTAGCGATTGGAATCAGATAGCTGAACGGGGTTGGTGACGCAGGCCGCCGGCTCTTGCTCGTCCCGCCAAGTCGCAGCCAGCCGCGTCCGTTCAACGGTCGGGGATTCGTTTGAGATCGACGGCGAGCAGGAGCAGTCGAGCTAGCACCACTGACTTCGTCGTCCGGCGTCTCGATCGTTCGTGTGATGGTGTTCTTTCTCATTAATAACGTTGCTGTGTTCTGGATGGTATGTTTGGTATTCGCAAAAAAGATGGGATGTTTGGTGGTAGCTTAGCTTCTCCCATTGCTTGAAGAAAGGGAAACGATCAATTATCCCCAGTAAACTTTCCAGAAGAAGAAAAATCCTCATGACAAATTGCCTTTGGAAAAAGGAAAACGAAGGAGTATTCACATGGTTAAGGTATGCTGAATCAGTTATTCCCGCCCCCCTGAAAAGAGGCTAGAGGCGGGCGTCTGCCTACATGCATGCATGTGGCAGTGGCCCGAGAGGCTAAAACCAACCTGAAGAGGGCCACGCCGGCGGCTAACTTGTGAACGAATATATATAATGTTAATTTGTATGATGCTGCTTCGAGGTACAAAAGAAGAAAATCGAAAGATGTACTCCCTCCGGTCCTTTTTAGTTCGCATATAAGATTTGTCTAAAATCAAGCCTCGTAAAGTTTGATCAACTTTATAGAAAAAAAATACCTTCACAATATGAAATCGATATCAGTAGATGTGTCATGACTTAAATTTTCATATTGTATAACTTTAACATTGGTAGATGTTGATATTTTTTCATATAATTATGGTCAAATTTTATGAAGTTTGACTTTAGACAATTCTTATATGTAAAGTAGAAAGGACCGGACGGAGTACTAGTATATTATCGCATTCGTGGTTGTTTAAGATGGGGCATATCATACGTCATTGCTACCAAAGTTCCGTTGGTCTTGTGATCTGCATGCATAGGTGCACGGGTGTACACCGATACTCCTTCCGTCACGGTTTAAAAGGCACCTAGCCCAGATAGCTGGGACCAAGGCAGCGAGAGATTGGCTCTATTTCCGCCAACGATTGACTGGAAAAAAATCCATCGAGTAATCCCCCGCGCCTAATTAGTTGAGATTTTATTGCGGAGTAAACCTTCCAGCCACTAAACGAGGAGGCTCCCGCATGCACCGATGGGTTCACACCACGTTCACACGCAGCATGCTATAGTAGTACTATTCTCCTAATTACTCATTACCGTGTACTAGTGCTAGGCAGTAAATGAAACACGCCTTAATCCTTCTCAATTTTGGAAATGCATGAAAACTAAATGGTGCCTTCTAAACCGTGACAGAGGGAGTACAACGCAAATGATTTTCGAATTAATCACCATGTCAAAGGTTCCGGCCGGCTGTGTTCACTTTCATCATCAACAAAACAAAACGAAATCGTCGTTAACATAGCCAGCCCTCCTCGCAAAAAAATAGAAAAAGGAAAGAAGAAGAAGATATAGAATCAATATCAAGTTGTCGATCGAGTGGCATTATTAATTCCTCGATTAAGTCTCGGCATGCCCCATGCATGCGCTATTATTAGCGTGTATTAGCATGTTAGCTGGGCCGATCGAAGGCGTCTGAATTAGGCTGGTCATAGTGGGGAGTAACTTAGACTAGTAACATACATATGCTACTAGTCTATGTTACTACCTTCATAGTGGGTAGTGTCATAGGTGTGGTAACATAGTTGCCTTCATTTATTACTTTGTAGACTCATTATGCATTGGAAACCGCTATGTGATGGTAACATATTATGTTACTCTATTTGCCTCTCTCCTCATTAACTACTTGTCACATCATCATTTTTGCTTATGTGGCATCTATGTTACTACCTATGTTAATCCCTGTAAGACAATAAGTTTTGGGGAACCAGCACAACCCTCTAGGGGTGGCTTATATCATTATATATAATGGTTGTGTTACAATATGTACCATATACGTACATAGGTACAGAAGCTATACATAGTCTAACACCCTCCCTCAATCTTAGCCACTTTCTAAAGAACTGAGAAGGGTAAGATTGCGCCTACAAGCCTCAAACTGTGGCAGCGGTAAAGGCTTAGTGAAGATGTCTGCAAGTTGATCCTTAGATGAGATAAACTTGATCTGGAGTTGCTTCTGTGATACACGTTCCCGTACAAAGTGATAGTCAACTTCAATGTGTTTCATTCGGGCATGAAATACTGGATTTGCAGAAAGGTATGTAGCACCGATGTTATCACACCAAAGAATAGGAGGCTGTGGTTGAGACAAACCCAACTCCTGAAGCAAAGATTGCACCCAAATAATCTCTGCAGTAGCATTAGCCACAGCCTTGTACTCAGCTTCAGTACTGCTACGTGACACAGTAGCCTGTTTCCGAGCACTCCAGGCGATCAAATTAGAGCCAAAGAATACTGCATAACCCCCCGTGGATCGCCTGTCATCTGGGCTACCAGCCCAATCTGCATCAGAGAAGGCCGAAAGGACCCGAGAGGAAGTCGGCCGAATATGCATACCAAATGTCAGGGTGAACTGAACATAACGAAGAATGCGTTTAACAGCAGCCCAATGAGTATCTCTGGGAGCCTGAAGATACTGACAAACCCTGTTAACAGCATAAGAGATATCTGGTCTCGTGATCGTCAAGTACTGAAGTCCACCAACAATGCTCCTGTACTCTGTGGCATCCGCAGGAGACAAAAGCTCACCATCAACAGCTGTTATCTTGTCGGTAGACGACATGGGTGTGGTGGTCGGTTTGCACTTCAGCATGCCAGCTCTCTGTAACAACTCCAAGGAGTACTTCTTCTGCGTAAGGACAAGACCAGTAGCACGAGAAGTGACCTCAACTCCAAGAAAGTAGTGAAGCTTCCCAAGATCTTTGACCGCAAAATCAGCACCAAGAGAGCAGACAAGAGCATCAGCAGCATACTGAGAAGAGCTGACAAGGATAATATCATCGACATATACCAAAAGATACATAGTGACTTCTGGCTTCTGTAGAAGAAATAACGAAGTGTCAGCAGTAGACGGCACAAACCCATGAGCACGAAGGGCAGAGGCAAGGCGGGCATGCCAGGCACGAGGAGCTTGCTTCAAACCATATAGTGCTTTGGAAAGACGACAGATATAGTCAGGACGATCAGAATCAGAGAAACCAGGCGGCTGTTTCATATAAACCTCTTCCTCCAAAAATCCATGTAGAAAAGCATTCTGCACATCAAGTTGACGAAGTGACCAACCACGAGAAACAGCAATGGAGAGAAGAAGCCGAATAGTGGTAGGCTTGACGACAGGACTGAAGGTGTCCTCATAGTCAAGACCATGACGCTGCCGAAAACCGCGAGCAACAAGTCGCGCTTTGTAACGCTCAATAGATCCATCCGAATGCTTCTTCACTTTGAATACCCATTTTGAGTCAATAACATTTACCCGTGGTGGTGGAGGAACGAGAGTCCATGTCTTGTTACGAAGAAGAGCATGAAACTCCTGCTCCATAGCCTCTCGCCAATGTGGAATGCGCAGGGCAGCCTGATATGAGCGAGGCTCAGAAGATGGATCCGCAACAGCAGCAGCCAAACAAGCAGCCAACCAAGCAACCGTACCATCCTTACGTTCCTTAGGTTTGAAAATGCCACTGTGACTGCGTGTATGTGGTCGGGACACAGGAACCACCGAGGTCGACGGAGCAGCCTGCAACGGGCTGGAGGACGGCGACGTTGACGAGTCAGCCGGTAACGAGGAGCCAGTCACGATAGCCTCGGACTCGGTTGGCGAAGAAGGCCGACCCACCGGCGAAACCGGCAGAGCAGACGAAGCAGCTGGCGACTCCGGCATCACAGACCGGGCCGATGGCGAGCTCGGCATAGTGGGCCGTGGTGCGGCCGGTGTCGCGGGCCGATCCGCTGATGAAGGCGACGTGAGGACCCGAGCCGCGGGCGAAGACGGCGTGACGGGCCGAGCCGCAGGCGAAGACGGCGTGACGGGCCGAGCCGCAGGCGACTCGGCGGCCGCTGGCGAAACGGACCGAGCAGTGGAGATGCTCGGCGCGACGGGCTCGTCGGGTGACCGTGCATGGGCACGCGAATCGATGCCATGCAACATAGGGCGATCGACGTGCCCACCAGAAGACGACGATGATGATGGTGAATCCTCCAACAGCTCCAAACGAGCTCCACGTCCGGTTCCTGCACCATGGTTAGGTAACAGCAAAGGAGAGTATGCAACATCATCAAATTGGTCAGAAGCAACAGAGGATGAATGCAGGGATGGTGGTTCGACAGTGGACACAGAAAGGTTGGCAAAGGGAAAAACATGCTCATCAAACACGACGTCCCGAGATATATAGACACGATTAGTGGGAACATGAAGACATTTGTAACCTTTATGAAGAGAGCTATAGCCAAGAAAAACACACTTCTTAGAACGAAACTCAAGCTTGCGCTTGTTATATGGACGAAGATGCGGCCAGCAAGCACACCCAAATACCTTGAGAAAGGTATAATCAGGTTGTTCATTAAGGAGAACCTCAATGGGAGTCTTCATGTTTAAAACACGAGTAGGAGTACGGTTGATGAGAAAGCATGCAGTGGTGAAAGCATCACTCCAAAACCGAAACGGAACAGATGCATGGGCCAAAAGAGTAAGACCAGCTTCAACAATATGACGATGCTTACGTTCGACTGAACCATTCTGCTGATGTGTATGTGGACATGCTAAACGATGAGCTATCCCAAGCGACTGAAAGAAAGAGTTGAGGTTGCGATACTCGCCCCCCCAGTCTGACTGGACATGAACAATTTTGTGCTTGAGAAGACGTTCAACATGTTTTTGAAACTGAACAAAAATATCAAACACATCAGATTTGCGTTTAATAAGGTAAAGCCAGGTAAAGCGACTATAAGCATCAACGAAACTGATATAGTAATTATGACCACTGACAGAAGTCTGAGCAGGACCCCATACATCTGAAAACACAAGTTCTAAAGGATGTTTCACCTCACGACTGGACTCCAAAAAAGGAAGTTGATGACTCTTCCCCTGCTGACAAGCATCACACACTGCTACATCTTTATGACTAGACAAACTAGGAAGCTCATGATGACGCAAAATATGACGGACAATAGGTGTGGCCGGGTGACCAAGACGAGCATGCCACTGTGACGGAGAGACCCGAACTCCACTGAAAACACGAGCGACACCAGGATGCTCCAGACGGTAGAGGCCCTGGCACAACCGCCCACTAAGAAGAATGTCCCTCGTGCCCCGATCCTTAATAAAAAGATCAAAAGGGTGAAATTCACAAAGCACATTATTATCACGTGTGAGTTTAGGAACTGAAAGAAGATTACGGGTCACAGATGGAACTCGAAGAACATTGCGAAGCTGAAGACTCCTATTGGCATGTCTAGTGAGAAGAGATGCTTGACCAATATGAGAGATGTGCATACCTGCTCCATTGGCGGTGTGGATCTTGTCGGAGCCATGATAGGGTTCACGAGTGTGAAGCTTCCCCATCTCGCTGGTTAGATGCTCTGTCGCCCCAGAGTCCATGTACCAGTGTGGATCGATGGAGTAGGACTGAGTGTGTCCCTGTTGCTTCTGCGGCGCGGGACGATCAGCCATGGCGACCTGACGGGCATTGTTGCGTGTATCTTTGCCGTCATTGCCAAGACCAAGGAAGCTTCGCTGGAAGCGCTTATGACACTTGGAGGCCCAGTGCCCATCGCGGCCACAAAGCTGACACACACATGGACCGCCAGCCCCCGGTAAGGTCGCAGTAGGTGGGGGGGCCGAGGCGGGCGACGGTGGCAGCCCCAAGGGAGACCGGGGTGATGAAGAAGAGCGGCCACCCTTGGTGGCGGCGTTGGCCGAGAGGGAGCCAGTGCCCCTGGTGCGGCGAGTCTCGACCCGTTGCTCAGTGAGAAGGAGCCGAGAGAAAACCTCGTGTGCCAGCATGGGTGTCGAGTTGCCCCGCTCGTTGATGATCTCGACTAAGGCATCATACTCCTCATCAAGACCATTGACAATAAACGAGTTGAACTCGGAGTCGGTGAGGGGCTGTCCAATGGAGGCCAATGTGTCGGCGAGGCCCTTGACCTTGTTGTAGAACTCAGTGGCAGTGGAGTCAAGCTTCTGACACTCTCCAAGCTGACGACGGAGTGCAGAGACACGAGCCTGGGACTGCGCTGCAAAGGTGCGCTCAAGGATGGTCCAGGCCTCATGAGACGTCTTCGCGAAGACAACAAGGCCGGCAACTGCCGGCGAGAGCGACCCCTGGATGGAGGAGAGGTTCGCCTGGTCCTGCCCCGTCCAGACGCGATGGGCCGGATTGTAGACCGGACTGTGCACGCTGTCTACCAGCGCGGGTGGGCAGGGAAGCGATCCGTCGACGTAGCCTAGCAGGTAGTGACTCCCCAAGAGTGGGAGAACCTGCGCACGCCAGAAGATGTAGTTGTCGGCGGAGAGCTTGATGGTGATGAGATGACCGAAGTGAAACGGCGGCGGCGAAGACAATCCCATCGAGGAGGCTGCCTGGGGTGCAAACACCATGGAGGCAGCCGGAGGCACCGAAGCCGATGCGGGAGGAGGCGGGACCGCAGCCAGGGCGGGCGCCGCAAAGCTCGCGGCCGGTGCGGACGCCGCAAGGCCCGCGGCCGGGGCGGACGCCGCCAACCCCGCCAGCGGGGCAGTGTGATCCGCTTGCGGCAGGAGCGGCGGGACGACGCCTGCGGAGTCCGTAGCGGACGGCGGCGCCGCGGTGTGGACCACGAGGTCACGCCCAAGCGAGGGCGCCGGCGGCGTGGAGAAGACGGAGCCGATGCTCCTTGTCCCGATCGGAGCCGGAACAGAGACGGCATCGAGCGGGAGGTTGAGCAGAGCCGCAAGAGAGGCCGGGAGGAAGCCCGCAGCAGTGGAACCGGTGGTGGCGGCGCTCGACATGGCGGCGGCGCGATCGGTGGCGCGGCGGCGGCGGTGAAGGCGGCGGCGGCTGCGGCGGCGGTGCGGGTATTAGGGTTTAGAAGCGGAAGCGATCGTAATCTAGCGTGATACCATGTAAGACAATAAGTTTTGGGGAACCAGCACAACCCTTTAGGGGTGGCTTATATCATTATATATAATGGTTGTGTTACAATATGTACCATATACGTACATAGGTACAGAAGCTATACATAGTCTAACACTCCCACTATGACCAGCCTTATCCGGCCTGAATTCCAAACGGTCTCCTCTTCCGGAGACGCTACATGCTTCAACCGCGAATGGCGGAGCAAATACAGCAGTCAGTCACACGTGCAGAATGCCCACGGCTTGGCCGGCCGGGCGGATGCCAGTTGAAGCCAATGAAGTCGACAACAGATGAGTAGTCGTGGTCTGCTTGCATTTGTGTGAGTCTTAATCTAAACATCTTATATTTCTTCACGGATAGAGTACTACTGTGAAATCCCTAATAATTGTCTCGCTAGGAACAACTGGACTGGGGTGAATTGATCCACCAAATGGGACGCATTCGTACGCAGCAGGACGTAGAACACGGACACCTATACTTGTACCGATCGAAAACATGGACGATTTGCCCGGGTTATTCGACGCTGCTTCTCTTGTCGCACGCTCGAACAACGATTGGAATGAGAAAAAAAGATGGGAAGGCGTCGCTTGTCTAATTAATCTGTAGCGTAGCAGTCAGGTACATGATCAACAGCTAACGCGGCGGAACAGATGCTTGGAGACGAACCGGACGTCGCGGCCTGGCATGTAAATAAAGGGAACACGCGCCTTATTCGCGTCACCGCGTTACTCCACCCTGCTTTATCTTCTCTTCTCCCACACGCTCACGCTCAGCTTGATCGGGTCTTTGGGTCTCGATAGTAATAAATAGCTAACGGTAGGAATGGGAAAGAAGACTGTCTAAACTGTTGCGCGCGCGCATGGCCATTTGCACTTGGCAGTACCCGTTATAGCTCTGGATTATACGACCAGAATATAGCTGATAGCTGTGTGCGTACTGCGTAGTACATTCAGTCAGTCAATTAATCAGAGCAGCATGGGCTCACACTTGACACGGGTTCATGTGAGACACTACTCAAGCAACAACGACCGACCCGACCGTGGTCTAGATACTACGTACGCTCCACTACGCACTGTGGCTGAACCTCGGCAGAATATTCCACAGCCTCTGCGATTAGGTGAAAGGCCGCGAACGAGGATGAGAAAAGTCGCCCGTCTCGATCGCCAACATATATGCACATGCGCGCGCCCGGTAGCCAAAGCCAGTTGAGATTCCATTCCAGATCCCGCGTGCGCAATAGTGATGCTACATGTAATTTACGACTACCTCTGTAACTTAATATAAAGACATTTTTGGACAATATGAATATTTCGATAGGGAGGGAGTATTTCATAAGTTGTTGGTGAGAAAGTAGCCGGCCAAATAAAAAGAACCAATCCAGCCCGCGAGATCATCATAATGCATCATACTGCCCAGCACTTAGCATAATTAGTTATAATGAATAATTCATCGGCAGCTAACTTAGCCATAGGTTATACTCGGTGTACCTAGCAGTCCAAACTATTGCAGTCGGTGGTGGTTGTGGGTGTGGCGCATGTGGTAACAATATAATTAACAGTGCAAGTTTCTATAAACAAATCATACATTGAACCTACACAAAATTAAGGCAGAGTCAAGCAAGAAAACGGCCACGATAGGAAGGCTCCACCGTTTGATAGGAACTTTCGGGGAACGAGGGAAAGTGCATGTGCATTCCCACTGGTTCACTGACCTCAATATAACCACAACATGATACTACTCCCTCCATTCCATAATGTAGTGCTTCCTCTATCTCCGTGCTTCAACTTTGACCGTAAATTTAACTACTAAGACCGATTGCGGCGGGAGCAAAAGTTATATCAGTGAATGCGTATTCGAAAGGAGTTTTTAATTATGTAATTTTTTCTCCCGCCGCAGTCGGTCTCGTTCGTTAAATATATGGTCAAAGTTTGACCTCGGAAAGCGCGGGCGCACTATATTTTGGAATGAAGGGAGTACTAGCTAGCTAGCTTAATTAGCTAGTTAAATAGCATGGATCCATGCAAAAGAGAAGACAAAAGCT
Organism: Triticum aestivum; assembly: GCF_018294505.1. Lineage (NCBI taxonomy): Eukaryota > Viridiplantae > Streptophyta > Magnoliopsida > Poales > Poaceae > Triticum > Triticum aestivum. The sequence continues at coordinate 522,394,529 of NC_057807.1, forward strand.
AAGCTAGAGATGTTAAAACTAACACAAGTTGCTACTCACTAGCTCGAGCTAATTTCCACTTGCCCGTTCTTTGCCACTTTGCATGATAATTTGAATTAAAACCACGATTCCTCGCAAAATAATAATAATTTAAAACCACGACAATAATTATGGAAGGAAGAGGGTACTATACATAGTATGCATCCTCATAGGTAACTTCCTTGGTAGTTAAATACTCCCTCTGTCCACATATAAAAGATGTTTTAAGTTTTTTTTTTGTGAATTGGATGTGTATAGACACATTTACTGTGTTTGTTCACTCATTTGAGTCTGTATGTAGTCTCTATTGAAATATGCAAAAAATCTTATATTTGTGAATTGAGGGAGTGGAATAGATCAATGCAAAAGGATTAGCCAGAGCTAAGCTATATGAGTAATACAAGTTGCTGGTGACTAGATCGACATGTATCTAAGCCAAATTTGCATGCACTTACATTTTCTTTTATCCTTCGGACGAGACACTGGTCCAAAATTTTCAACAACTGACATATACTAGTACTATACTGGCATCACAGACACAGAGGTGGCTTCGTTGTCAGTGGACGTTCTTTACGTAATACTAGTAGTGGACAGATGCATATGCATGCGTGCTTGATCACCTTTAACTAACTTGTGCAACTCGGAAGCCATGCATGTACCAGCATATGCGGATGACATATTCTTTAGCATCAATCATTACTTTTCCAGCACTTTTTGGCAGATGAGGTTCGCCGCCTCCGATAAATAATTCTTATGTGATGCCAAAATTGTGTATTATCTCATCATTAGTCGCTCCTGCAAAAAAATGCCATAAAAATTATTCGGGAATGTAAAGTACCCACTAAACTATATTGCTCCTGAGCAGCCAGACCATTAGTTCCACATCAATTAATAGTGGAGCTAGTCTAGCATTTGTCACTGACGTAGCGGCAGCTCATAATGAATGAATGGTACAAGAAGAAGAAATCTAGAGGAATGAGAGGGTTAACATTTTCTTTGATACTCCACAATACATGGTCGTTTTGCAAGCTGTTTTAGCTTGCAAAACGATCTTATAATATGAGACGGAGGGAGTAATAGTAAGCTAGCACGTATCCTATATAACTAAGTAGCTAATGTTCACTAACATATTTGTCTCAACATGCAACAATGTTATTTCAATATGCAATCATGCATGAGAAAAGACCCGTCTCAACAAGCAATCATGCATGCAAAGAAGCTTAAATGTTTTAATTGCATTGTTACTTATATTCAATAAATGTTCGATAATCAATAATCTTATGTATTTTTTCAGTTTTAGTGTTCTTATATTATTAGTTTAAATACTTATTTTAATATAATCAAACAAATCTCATTTAAATATATTGCACGCCAAAGTTACGTCTTGGGAGCACAAGAAACTCTTAATTGTTTTTCATTACATCAAGTATTTCACATAAATTGATAAATCATGGAGAATATAAACTAATAAACCATGAATTTCATTGTCGTCTTCTATAGAAAAATATTCACTATAGCTCCACATTTGAAAATAGTTCTGATGCCCCTTTTATGTCTCTTAAGAAAAAGTGCTACAAAACTGAAAAACACCATTTAAATAAATACTTAGTCAAAATGACCCATTGGTGGCATCATATATAATGTGTGGGGAATTATAGTTACATTACAAAATGTGTGACATACCTCTACATAAACAGTTTTTTAAAGGTATATGAACCTGCCTCAAAGAACATAATAATTGGCTTAGGTTGGATCTCTCTGTTTAGTCCGAGACATGCCCATCTTGCAAAGATGGCCTCCGTGAGAGCGCCGCTGGTTCTTGCTCGTCCCGCCAAGTCGCAACCAGCCGCTTTGATGGCAGGCATGTACGTCCTTCAACCGTCGAGGATTCGCTTGAGATCGGAGGCGAGTAGGAGCAGTCGAGCTAGCACCACTATCTCCCAAACCACATAATTTCCCACATAAGTGTAGGGGCCACCAATTTTGCACATAATTTTCCATCTGATAGATGGACCAAAACGTGTCAGGGGCCTTTTCGTGAGAAAAATAATTCCAAGGTGTTTTTCATAAAATAACAGGTCGCACGGTTGATAGATGGACCGAAACATGTCAGGGCCTTTTCATGAGAAAAAAATAATTCCAAGGTGTTTTCCATAAAACAATAGGCCGCACGCCCTACCTCTACATTGGGCCTACCGTGTTCGTATACAAATGTGATTTGCACAGTATATGCACATAGAAGCCAAGTTTTAGCACCAGTTCAAATGTATACCACAAGTTTTGGCACTAAAGTGAATTTTCCCGTCAAGTTTTAGCACTATAGTGATGTAATTGACTCTCCATGCATTTATCTACTTGGAACGACAATCCCGTACTAGTATAAAGATGGAGCATGGATACGATCATGGGTTTTACAAACTGAAATTTCAGCAAATCAGTAATTATAGTATATATAAGCACCAAATTGAAGGAATTAACACTTACAAACAGAAGAATAATGGTAGACAAATAGGAACCTGTTTTAAAATCTTATATTCAACCTGTCGATTTATGAAGGATGATTGTGTCAAGTATCATTGATGTTCTCTAACTCAATGCATGGAAAACAGGAAAAGAGCTTCTGGTCTCCCTCACGGTCGTTCTATCCAAAAAAAAAAGCTCAAATGACCAGTACTTGCAATACTGTTTTTTTTAGAGGAAAAGGGCTCGAAGAGCCCCGGCTCCATTGCATTGATCAATGAAACCAGACCAACCAGTAAATAATAGTGAATAACCAATAAACAAATATAACTGCACGTAACTTAAATGTACGACAATTTAAATGGTGAATGTCGATCAGTCCAAGTTGGGGGCAACCAGAGACAATCTGTCCTTGACTCTTTTTTTTCTTGCAGAAAACGTGCGTGTGTTTCATCCTGCCAGTCAAATCGCTGCTCCTAGGACGTACGGATCCTTTTCGTGTGCTTGTTGGGTAGAACTAGAAGGAAAACGACCTTTTGCCGACGGCGATGGAAGAGGAATCCAGTCGGATCAGCGTTACGTGTATACACTGGAATCTGATCGCTGAACGGCCTGGGTTGGTGACGGCGGCCGCCGGCTCTTGCTCGTCCCGCCAAGTCGCACCCAGCGGCTTTGATGGCAGGCGGGCGCGTCCGTCAACCGTCGGGGATTCGTTCAAGATCGACGACGAGTAGGAGCAGTCGAGCTAGCAGCACTGGCTCCGTCGTCCGGCGTCTCGATCGTTTGAGCGATCGTGTCCTTTTCCATTAACAACGTTGCCGCGTTCTAGATGGGATGTTTGGTGGCTTGCCCGATCCCACTCAAAGTAGAAATCTCAAATCAACAATATCCTCATGAACCTTTCCAGACTTATTTTTTACCCATGATGAATTGCTTTTGGACAAAAGTAAACGATGGAGTATTCACATGGTTAAGGCGTGTTTAATCGCTGATTCCAAGGGGGCTATAGGCGGGCGTCTGCGTACATGCATGCATGTGGCTGTGGGAGTGGCCCGAAAGGCTAAAACGAACCTGAAAAAGAAGCTAGGCGGCTTTACTTTACTTGTGAACGAGTATATAATCTGAATCTGTAACATGCTGTTTTTTTGGAGACAAAAAGGAATAAGAAAAACACGTATGGAAGATGGACTATACGTACTATTGCACTCGCAGGCAGTTGTTTAAGAACGGGCATGGTACTACGTCATTGCTTACAACGTTCCATTGGTCTTGCGATCTGCATGCATGCATGCATGGGTGTACACTGTAGTAGTACAACTCAAAAGATTTTCGAATTAGTCATACTGTACGTGCTATAGTACCATGTCAAATGTTCCGGCGGTTGTGTTCACTCAGACAATAAAAACAGAAGGAAGAACACGTAGGCAGTTCGATTAAGTCTCTGCACGCATGTGCTAATTACTTGGCTATCGACCGGGCACTGGTAGCTATATGCATGGTAGTAGGTGAATTGTATGAGGTGAGTTCCACGGTCTGCTAGCCCTTCCGGGAACGCGCGCGACCAGAAAACGTTCGGAGCAACGAGAAGGTCAAACTGGTATGCATCAACAGCGACGGCGGAACAGATGCAGGTAGTAGCTAGCAGTCACACGTGCAGAATGCCCTCGGATTGGCCGGCCGGCTGGCCAGTTACTTTTTTTTGGCAAAAAAAAAAACCCTGGCCAGTTGAAGCCAATGAACAGCCACGGCAGATCGGGTCGCCTTACGTCTGCACGTACGTATGCCGATCCTGTCGGTAATGACCTCAGGAAAGCGAGTGAACTAATTCAGTTGACGAAGCTGCAGTTCCATGATTAGGTGCAGCGAGATAAAATTATGTAGTACTCCGACAGATGATACGCCGGCTGGGGCGGTGACGTATATAGGGTCTGTTTGGTTGAAGACTGAAATTGCCATGACTAAGTTGAGGTTTCAGCCACACATGTGGCGTGCCACAGAAAATGTGGCAAGCTAAATGAACGCCACACATTTGGCGAGAATTCCTGCTGCAGAAGCTCCTTTGGACTGTGGCGAGCCAAACCTGCATATAGAACCAAACAACAGCCTAGGAAGGTGTGGCAAGCCACAGCTTTGGCGTGGCAATCAATGGCCGGGAACCAAACAGGCCCATATTCTTACGCCGGTGAATCCAGCGATCGAGGAGGAACACGGCGCCGGTGAGACGTTGCGGGCGGCAGGTAAATAAATCGAAGGGAACGCGTTCATGGGCAGCACGACTTACCGCGTAGTGCGCACAGCGCACGACTTACCGCAAAAGGGGAAAACACGTAGTACGACTACCACTTACCGACCCTGCACACATTGACGGACGTATTCGCGTCGGCAAAAGTTACTCGACGCTGCTTCTCTTCTCCCACGCGCTCACGCTCAGCTTGATCGAGTCTTTGTTGCGTCTCGATCGAATAGCTAGTGGTTGGAATGAGAAAAAAAGGGACTAATAAAACTGACACTTGCGTAAACTGTAGTGTAGCGCCTATGGCACTTTTGCAGTTGGCAGTACCCGTTATAGAGCTCTGAATTACTACAAGACCAGACCATAACCGTGTGCGTACATGCCGTCAGTTAATTATAAGCACGGCAGCATGGGTTCACACACAAAATTATAAGCAGGGCATCATGGGTCTGTTTCGAGATAGTACAAAGGAACAAGAAAATTGGAAGATGTACTAGTATATTATTGCATTCGTAGTTGTTTAAGAAGGGGCATATGATACAAAAATTATGTTTTGGCTCCCGGAGCGCACACTCCCGTGTGAATAGTAAACAAAAAAAGTAAATGTTTTCAAAAAGACCTGAGTTTCTTTGTAGATGTTCGTGTTAGTGTCTCAATCATCCTAGAAAATTTTCATGCGAAATGGAGCAGCGTGTTTCACCGGTGAAAAATTAAATTTAGGGTAACAATTGGTGTTTTTTTTTTGTTTTTTGGCACAGGCCAAATTTTTGAATTATTTTTGCCAGCAAATTTGTATGTAGCATTTGAAGGTGACAAAGAACACAAAATTTTGTTGAAAGTTTTTTGACATTTAGAAAAATATTTTTGCGCACTGGAGCGCGCGTTCCGTGAAGCACCGAAGGATTTCCACATATGTTACGTCACTGCTTACAAATTTCCATTGGTTTTGCGATGCGTACGTGCATGGGTGTACATTGTACAACGCAAATGGTATTTCTCCGACCATGCATGAAAACTGCACGTGTAAGCTTTATCGTCAATGTTATCTTGTGAACATCAGCTCGAAAGTACATGGCGGGCGAACATTTTTTATGACAAATTCACGTGATGGGAGATGGCAATTTCTTTCCATTTTTGCCGCAAATCTTTTCATTTCTCCAAAAGTAGCCATGAGCTTTTAAAGAATTTGCCACCCTCCCACAACGTAAATTGGTACAGAAAACATTCACAATTGCCACCCTCTCTCAGCGAACATTAGCTGGCTAGTGGGGTCCAACTTTAAGAGTTTATAGGGAAGTAAAGGGCAAAGCGCAGGTCCATACAACAGTACCAACACGACAATTTTTTTTACAGCAAAACAGGAACATGGAGCAGGACAAAACCACAGTCCTCAGCCTAAATGAGAACAATTAAGCAACAAGCGACCTGACTAAGCTAAACTGAGAAGATGGAGCTCAGGTCCTAGAACTTAGATCCGTTACACACAGTACCCAGCATCGAATTAATCACCATGTCAAAGGTTCCGGCCAGCTGTGTTCACTTCCATCAACAAAACGAAATTGCTGTTTTAACATAGTCAGCTCTCCTCTGGTCGTAATGGAAGTATCATAAGTGGTATCATACATATTAATTAGATTTTTTGAATGATGTGGCACACAATTAAATAAAAAAAAGAGGGTGTGATATCATATCATGATACCGTATCATATTAAATATTTACTATTTTATGTCATGTATGTCAATTAATAAGACAACCTTAGATACTAAATTATGATACTATGCATTAGGGAGGTAGTAATACTATTATATGATACTCCCTATTACAACCAGCCTAAAAAAAGGAAAGGAAAGAAAAGGAAGTCGTATACACTTCTCGATCGAGCTACTGGCACTCATTACTCGATGAAGTCTCGGCATGCATGTGCTATTATTACCGGGTAGCACGGTAGGCCGATCAAAGGCAAGAGTGGCAAGTGCATCTCCAACACTACCCATAAATTTGCTCCGGTATCCGTCTACAGTTAGAAAACCAATCAGCTGACACGAAAGCGGGAGCCGCCTATCCAACCGTAGTCGTATACATTTAAACATCTAGCTAAATATTTGGTTAAATGAACCTACAAGAGGCAAATGGTTGACTTAATGAACCTATTAAAAGCACTAAGAGCATCTCTAGCAGACTCCGCATAAGGCCGACCCGCAAAAAGCGTTTGCAGTTAGCGGAAAAGCATCATTGCGGGCCGGCGCGGGGTGCCGCAGAGGCAGACCCCACAAAACGGACCCGTATAAAAGGATATTCACGGAATATACTTTTTTACGGGTCGGCTTTGCTGAGTCTGCTCTTGCACCGCTCCCACCGGTCCACAAATATGAATACCACACCACAAGAATACAAAATAATTATTTATAAAAAATATCAATAACAACACAATACAACAATCATCAAGAGTACAAATAATTATTCAAATCACCGGCGCAAACTAAATAATGCAATATAAACTTGTCCCGAATACGAATACACATGAATTGAATAAAAATGAATAGAAAAATGAGTTTTGTTACTGTCCGGCGCATTGCCAATGGTGCTCAATGAGACCCTCCTAAAGCTGAAAGTGGGTGTTTGCATTTTTAATCTCTTTGTATGTCTGAAGAAAAGCTCTAATGCGGTTAGGGTCTCTAGCTGGTTTGACACGGCTACCCACATTGTCGTAGAAGAACTCCAAGTTCAGGCCTCTCTCATCTTCGAAAATCATATTGTGAAGGATAACACAGCATGTCATGATGTCTTTCAAGGTCCACTTGTCCCAAAAAACGAGCAGGACCATGAACAATTGCAAACCTAGATTGCAAATCCCGAATGCTCTTTCAATGTCTTTTCGGGCCGCCTCTTGCATCTTTGCGAATTCACATTATTTTTCAGTTTTGGGGTTTTTGATGCTCTTGACAAATGTGCACCAAGGAGGGTATATACCATCTGCAAGATAGTATCCTTTTGTGTATTCATGTCCATTTATAGTGTAGTTACAAGCAGGAGCATCATCACTAGCAAGCCTATCAAACAAATGAGACCGTTGCAACACATTAATATTATTGAGAGTCCCCGACATACCAAAAAAGCAATGCCAAATCCATAAATCCTCGGATGCTATGACCTCTAGCACAACTGTTGCATCACAAGACTTGCCCCAATACATTCCTTGTCATGCCTTCGGGCAATTTTTCCATTTTCAATGCATACAGTCAATGCTACCTAGCATGCCAGGCCAACCTCTCCTCTCACTAGATGCAATCAATTTTTTTGTGCCATCCTCGTTGGGTGCCCGAAAATATTCAGGACCAAAAACATGGATGATCACTTTGGCAAACCTACGCACTGACTCAATTGTGGTATCTTCGCCAATGTGAAGGTACTCATCGGCATAGTCAGCCGGAACTCCGTATGCAATCACCCGCATAGCTGCCGAGATTTTTTGATATGCACTAAATCCCTTTAAGCCCGCAACATTTCTTCTTTGAGTAAAATACCGACAATTTGCCTCACAAGCTTGAACAATTTTCACAAAGAGAGATCGGCGCATTCGGTACCTTCTCAGGAAGAGGTGCGGTGGATATGTTGGATTCTCATAGAAGTAGTCTTGCATCAACATCTCGTTCCTGAGATGGTGATTTCGAGGAATGCAAAGACGGTCGTCGGTCGATCCTCACCGCCTTTTTCAGTTCTCGTCTTCGTGATCTGATAACCCACAAGTATAGGGGATCAAAACAGTTTTCGATAAGTAAGAGTTTCGAACCCAACGAGGAGCTAAAGGTAGAATAAATATTCCCTCAAGTTCTATCGACCACCGATACAACTCTACGCACGCTTGACGTTCGCTTTACCTAGAACAAGTATGAAACTAGAAGTAATTTGTAGGTGTTGTTGGATAGGTTTGCAAGAATATAAAGAACGCGTAAATGAAAAAGTAGGAGCTGTTTAGATAAAGAAGCAATAAACTAAATATTAGTAGAGAGCTTTTTGTTACAAGAAAGTTATTTCTCCCTAGGTAATCGATAACTTAGACCGGTAATCACTATTGCAATTCTATTTGAGGGAGAGGCATAAGCTAACATACTTTCTCTTCTTGGATCATATGCACTTACGATTGGAACTCTAGCAAGCATCCGCAACTACTAAAGATTCATTAAGGTAAAACCCAACCATAGCATTAAAGCATCAAGTCCCTTTATCCCATACGCAAACAACCTACTTACTCGGGTGTGTGCTTCTGTCACTCACGCCACCCACCATAAGCAAATCATAAACATATTGCAAACCCTACAACGAGGATCCCTCACGCTTGCGTGACACGGAGAGCACCATAGGACAACACCAATAATAAAACATGCAACTCAAATCAATCACGATCATCAATTAACCCATAGGACAAAATAGATCTACTCAAACATCATAAAATAGCCATATATCCTTGGGAAATAATATATAGCGTTGAGCACCATGTTTAAGTAGAGATTACAGCGGATAAGAGAGAGGTTACATCGCTGCATAGAGGGGAGAAGAGTTGGTGATGAAGGCGGTGAAGTTGTTGGTGAAGATCGCGATGATGATGATGGCCCCCGACAGCGCTCCTGCGCCACCAGAAGCAAGGGGGAGAGAGCCCCCCTTCTTCTTCTTCTTCTTCCTTGACCTCCTCCCTAGATGGGAGAAGGGTTTCCCCTCTGGTCCTTGGCTCCCATGGCATGGGAGGGGCGAGAGCCCCTCCGAGATTGGATCTATCTCTCTGTCACTCTTTGTTTCTGCGTTCCCTGATTCTGCCCCTTCACCGTTTCTTTTATATCCGGAGATCCGTAACTCCAATTGGTGTGAATCTTTTGCCCAGATTTTTCTCATAAAATTAGCTTTCTTGCGGTAAAAGAAGAGTGTCAACCGCCTTACGGGTGGCCCACGAGAGTGCTAGGCGTGCCTAGGGGGGAGGGCGCGCCCCCTATCTCGTGGCCACCTCGGGCATCGTTTCGCATTGATTCTTCCTCCGGAAAATCCCAAATATTCTAAAATAATTCTCCGTCCGTTTTTATCCCATTTGGATTCCGTTTGATATTTGGTTTCTGCCAAACATAAAACATGCAACAAACAGGAACTGGCACTGGGCACTGGATCAATATGTTAGTCCCAAAAATAGTATAAGAAGTTGCCAAAAGTATATGAAAGTTGAATAATATTGGCATGGAACAATAAAAAATTATAGATACGACGGAGACGTATCAGCATCCCCAAGCTTAATTCCTGCTCGTCCTCGAGTAGGTAAATGATAAAAAAGATAATTTTTGATGTGGAATGCTACCTAGCATAATCTTGATCATATGTCTAATCATGGCATGAATATTAAGACACGAGTGATTCAAAGCAATAGTCTATCATTTGACATAAAAACAATAATACTTAGGGCATATCAACAAACAATCATGTCTTTCAAAATATCAATTCTTCCAGAACGTTATCCCTACAAAATCATATAGTCTTGTATGCTCCCTTTTCTTAACACAAGGTACCCCTCATGCCTATCCCGGTGTCAGCCAAGCAATTGTTTCATACTTTAGTATTCTTAAACTTTTCAACTCTCACGCAATACATGAGCATGAGCCATGGATATAACACTATGGGTGAAATAGAATATGATGGTGGAGGTTATGTGGAGAAGACAAAAAGGGAGAAAGTCTCACATCTACGCGGCTAATCAACAGGCTATGGAGATGCCCATCAATTGATGTCAATGCGAGGAGTAGGGATTGCCATGCAATGGATGCACTAAGAGCTATAAGTGTATGAAAGCTCAAACTGAAAACTAAGTGGGTCTGCATCCAACTTGCTTGCTCATGAAGACCTAGGGCATTTGAGGAAGCCCATCGTTGGAATATACAAGCCAAGTTCTATAATGAAAAATTCCCACTAGTATATGAAAGTGACAATATAGGAGACTCTCTATGTGAAGAACATGATGCTACTTTGAAGCACAAGTGTGGAAAAAGGATATTAACATTGCCCCTTTTCTTTTCTTTTTTTCTTCTTTTTTTGGGTGGGCTTCTTTGGCCCCCTTTTTTATTTAGGCTTCTTTGGCCTCTTTTTTTTCTTTTTTTCTTTTTTCATGGGGCAATGCTCTATAATGATGATCATCACACTTTTATTTACTTACAACTTAATATTACAACTCGATACTAGAACAAAGATATGACTCTATATGAATGCTTCCGGCGGTTTACCGGGATGTGCAATGATCTAGCGTAGCAATGACATAAAAAATGGACAAGCCAAGAAAACATCATGCTAGCTATCTTACGATCATGCAAAGCAATATGACAATGAATGCTCAAGTCGTGTATATGATGATGATGGAAGTTGCATGGCAATATATCTCGGAATGGCTATGGAAATGCCATGATAGGTAGGTATGGTGGCTGTTTTGAGGAAGATATAAGGATGCTTATGTGTGATAGAGCGTATCATATCACGGGGTTTGGATGCACCGGCAAAGTTTGCACCCACTCTCAAGGTGAGAATTCACGGTACCAAAGAGGCTAGCAATGATGGAAAGGTGAGAGTGCGTATAATCCATGGACTCAACATTAGTCATAAAGAACTCACATACTTATTGCAAAACTTTATTATCCCTTGAAACAAAGTACTACGCGCATTCTCCTAGGGGGAAGGTTGGTAGGAGTTAACCATCGCGCGCCCACGACCTTCACGCAAAGATAAACAATCAAAATACAATGCACGCCAATTTGGTTACACAGTTAGTAGACCACACGTGCATGCTTCGGGAATCACAAACCTTAACACCAACATCCTTACTAAACACAACCATCTACTAGTACCTCCCACATATTATCACTTCTATATCGCGAAACTATTGCAAGGAATCAAACATATCTTCAGTGATCCACAAGTTTATGTAGGATTTTATGACTAACCATGTGATTGACCAATTCCTATCATCTCTCTAAATTGATATAAGGGAAGCAAGAGAGTTTAATTCTTTCTACAAAAGATATGCCCACGCTCTAACAAATATAAGTGAAGCAAAAGAGCATTCTACAAATGGCGGTTTTCTATGTGAAGAGAAACAGGCAATCCAGAGTTCAAATGATATAAGTGAAGCACATGAAGCATTCTATAAAGCCATACTCAAATGGTTTAAGTGAAGTGCAATGAGCATTCTATAAATCAACCAAGTACTATCTCATACCAGCATGGTGCATAAAAGAAAAGTGAAAACTAAATGCAAAGAACGCTCCAAGACCTGCACATATCGCATGAACGAAACGAATCCGAAAACATATCGATACTTGTTGAAGAAAGAGGGGATGCCTTCCGGGGCATCCCCAAGCTTAGACGCTTGAGTCTCCTTGAATATTTACTTGTGGTGCCTCGGGAATCCCCAAGCTTGAGCTCTTGCCTCTGTTCATTTTCCTCATATCGAGAAATCCTCGATTAGACACTTCATCCACACAAAACTTCAACAGAAAACTCGGTAAGATCCGTTAGTATAATAAAGCAGATCACTACTCTAAGTACTGTTGCAAACCAATTCATATTTTGTTTTTGCATTGTGTCTACTGTAATATAGCTTTTTATAGCTTAAATCCACTGATATAAATTGATAGATTCATCAAAACAAGCAAACTATGCATCAAAAACAGAATCTGTCAAAAACAGAACAGTCTGTAGCAATATGAACATTCACCATACTTCTGTTACCCCAAAAATTCTACCAAAATTAGGAAAAATAAAGAATTTGTACATAAATAGAGTGCAAAAATAATCAGAACCGTTTCACGTCCCAGTTAAAAATGTAAAATCGCGCACTACAGCCAAAGTTTCTGTCCTGCACCGTACAAACCAACAAGCATTGTAAACATCCTAAAGGCAAACCTTGGCACATTATTTTTATACTACAATGGAATTATACAAGGGGATAATTATTTTTGATGAAAAGTTTCTGTAATCAAGATTGACAAAGTTTCCGTGAGCATGAAGAAAGTTCAAGGCTAGCTCCCACTTCAACAATGCTTGTCTTTCTCACTTTCACTTTCTTTTTTGAAAAGTTTTTAGGTTCCCCTCTTTATTTTTTTTGTTTTTAGACTATATAAAAGCACTCAACAGAAATAAATGACTCTCTAAAACTTTCGGGTTGTCTCCCTGGCAGCGCTTTCTTTAAAGCCATTAAGCTAGGCATATAGTGTTCAAGTAATGGATCCACCTGGATCCCAAGGTATATCAAAGCCAATTTTAATCAACAATGATTTGTAATTTCGTAGTGAGCACAAAGTAACATATATCATGCAACAACGAAGTTTAACTCTCTTCCTATGCATCGACATGTCATAAAAGAACAATTCATGCACACCTAGTAAAGGCCAATGCATAATATTGGAAACATAGAGAGGTGGAGATATAGTTCCTCTCTCATAATAATTACAAGTAGGAGCAGCAAGCACATCCATATTATATCTATCAAAGTCATCATGTGTAGTAGTAAAACGCAACCCATCAATATAATCCTTAATAAGCACAAACTTCTTTGATATAGTGTAGTTGGGAGAATTCAAAAAGATAATAGGACTATCATGCGTGGGTGCAATAGCAACAATTTCATGTTTAACATAAGGAACTATAGCAAGTTCATCTCCATAAGCATAATTCATATTGGCATCTTGGCCACAAGCATAGCAAGCATCATCAAAAAGGGATATTTCAAGAGAATCAACGGGATCATAACAATCATCATAGCAATCATCCTTCGGTAAGCACAAAGGGAAATTAAACAATGTATGAGTTGAAGAGTTACTCTCATTAGAAGGTGGGCACGGGTAGCTAATCCGCTCTTCCTCCTCTTGTTCTTTGCTCTCCTCATCATCTTTTTAATCCAATGAGCTCACAATTTCATCAATTTCTTCTTCCATAGCTTCCCGCAAAATATTAGTCTCTTCTTGGACAACGGAGAAGTCCTCAATATATAGTTTAACATAGGCATTAGAAGAATAATTATCATAACAATATTCAAGTATGGCAAAATTTTCAGATTTGTAGAGAGTAGCATCATACTTTTCAATCAAAGAAGCAATTTCATAAGCACCCTTAAAAGCAACAAATTCTTCAATTTGTTGAACATCATAGTAATTATAAACACCCTTAGCATACGAAGATACGATTACATTATCAATAAACTCACATTGGTAGGGGAGGTGTTTCTTAGGGTCTTTAGAACAACAAGTAACATCATATATTTCACATAAAGTCCAAGCATAGCATTGCAAACGATGAATTTGATCTAGTAAAAGTTTCCCATTTTCAGATATATGGTGTCGCACATAACAAGCATGCTCATCTAAAGATTTTCCCTCAACTAAGCTAGTGGGGGTTTCAGCACGAGCACAAAGGGATCGAAGATGATCCAAGTAAAAAGCTTCAGGAGTGTGATAGATTTTGAGTGGTTCTTCAACCATTTGTGTAGTAGTACAACTATTTTTTTGGTATTTTGCGTTTCCCCGACAAACAAAAATTACTTAATGATAAAGCAAACAAGCACACACGAGAATATTCACCCCATGCTATGACTCCCCGGCAACGGCGCCAGAAAAAGGTCTTGATAACCCACAAGTATAGGGGATCGCAACAGTTTTCGATAAGTAAGAGTGTCAAACCCAATGAGGAGCTAAAGGTAGAATAAATATTCCCTCAAGTTCTATCGACCACCGATACAACTCTACGCATGCATGACGTTCGCTTTACCTAGAACAAGTATGAAACTAGAAGTACTTTGTAGGTGTTGTTGGATAGGTTTGCAAGAATATAAAGAACACGTAAATAAAAAAGTAGGGGCTGTTTAGATAAAGAAGCAATAAACTAAATATTAGTAGAGAGCTTTTTGTTACGAGAAAGTTATTTGTCCCTAGGCAATCGATAACTTAGACTGGTAATCACTATTGCAATTCTATTTGAGGGAGAGGCATAAGCTAACATACTTCCTCTTCTTGGATCATATGCACTTATGATTGAAACTCTAGCAAGCATCTGCAACTACTAAAGATTCATTAAGGTAAAACCCAACCATAGCGTTAAAGCATCAAGTCCCCTTTACCCCATACGCAAATAACCTACTTACTCGGGTCTGTGCTTCTGTCACTCACGCCACCCACCATAAGCAAATCATGAACATATTGCAAACCCTACAGCGGGGATCCCTCACGCTTGCGTGACATGGAGAGCACCATAGGACAGCACCAATAATAAAACATGCAACTCAAACCAATCACGATCATCAATTAACCCATAGGACAAAACGGATCTACTCAAACATCATAAGATAGCCATATATACATCATTGGGAAATAATATATAGCGTTGAACACCATGTTTAAGTAGAGATTACAACGGGTAAGAGAGAGGTTACACCGCTGCATAGAGGGGGGAAGAGTTGCTGATGAAGACGGTGAAGTTGTTGGTGAAGATCGCGGTGATGATGATGCCCCCCGGCAGCGCTCCGGCGCCACCAGAAGCAAGGGGGAGAGAGCCCCCCTTCTTCTTCTTCTTCCTTGACCTCCTCCCTAGATGGGTGAAGGGTTTCCCCTCTGGTCCTTGGCTCCCATGGCATGGGAGGGGCGAGAGCCCCTCCGAGATTGGATCTATCTCTCTGTCTCTCTCTGTTTCTGTGTCCCCTGATTCTGCCCCTTCACCGTTTCTTTTATATCCGGACATCCGTAACTCCGATTGGGGTGAATATTTTGCCCAGATTTTTCTCATAAAATTAGCTTTCTTGCGGCAAAAGAAGAGCATCAACCGCCTTACGGGTGGCCCACGAGGGTGCCAGGCGCGCCCAGGGGGGAGGGCGCGCCCCCTGTCTCGTGGCCACCGCGGGCACCGTTCCGCGTTGATTCTTCCTCCAGAAAATCCCAAATATTCCAAAATAATTCTCCGTCCGTATTTACCCCGTTTGGATTCCGTTTGATATTGGGTTTCTGCGAAACATAAAACATGCAACAAACAAGAGTTAGCACTGGGCACTGGATCAATATGTTAGTCCCAAAAATAGTATAAAAAGTTGCCAAAAGTATATGAAAGTTGAGTAATCTTGGCATGGAATAATCAAAAATTATAGATACGACGGAGACGTATCATGCTCCTTCACGGCAAGGGCCATCACCAACATCTGCTGCCGATAGTTTGCAAGCAGCGTTTCAACATCCGAGTCGTCTGAATCGTTTGAATCGTCGAGCAAAAACTTCTCGCACGGGCTCAATTCCATCTACATGAACAAAAATCGGACGCGCGCATTAGCCAACTATGCGCACCACTCGAAACAAATCACAAGCAAGCACTCACCAGTGGCTTGTGGGGCGAGCGATCCCGGGCGGCGACTAGGGGCGGCTCGAGGGCGGTCAATCCCCTGTGGCGATGGCGACCAACGGCGGCTCGTCTCGTGATACGTCTCCAACGTATCTATAATTTATGAAGCATTCATGCTATTTTATTATTTGTTTTGAATGATTATGGGCTTTATTATACACTTTTGTATTACTTTTGGGACTAACCTATTAACCAGAGGCCCAACCCATATTGCTGTTTGATTGCCTATTTCAGTGTTCCAAAGAAAAGGAATATCAAACGGAGTCCAAACAGAATGAAATCTTCGGGAGCGTTATTTTTGGAACAGAAGCAATCCAGGGAGCTTGGAGCACAAGCCAGGGAAGCTTCAAGGAAGCCACAAGATAGGGGGGGGGGGCACCCACCCCCCGGGCATGCCCTCCACCCTCGTGGACCCCTCGAGGATCCCCCAACCGACTTCTTTCGCCTATATATTCCCATATACCCTAAAACCATCGAAGACAAAGATAGATCGGGAGTTCCACCGCCGCAAGCCTCTGTAGCCACCAAAAACCTCTCGGGAGCCTGTTCTGGCACCTTGCCGGAGGGGGGGGGGGATCCCTCACCGGTGGCCATCTACATCATCCCAGTGCTCTCCATGACGAGGAGGGAATAGTTCACCCTCGGGGCTAAGGGTATGTACCAGTAGCTATGTGTTTGATCTCTCTCTCTCTCGTGTTCTTTCTACGGCACGATCTTGATGTATCGCGAGCTTTGCTATTATAGTTGGATCTTATGATGTTTCTCCCCCTCTACTCTCTTGTGATGAATTGAGTTTTCCCTTTGAAGTTATCTTGTCAGATTGAGTCTTTAAGGATTTGAGAACACTTGATGTATGTCTTGCCGTGCTTATCTGTGGTGACAATGGGATATCACGTGATCCACTTGATGTATGTTTTGGTGATCAACTTGCGGGTTCCACCCATGAACCTATGCATAAGGGTTGGCACACGTTTTCGTCTTGACTCTCCGGCAGAAACTTTGGGGCACTCTTTGAAGTACTTTGTTGTGGTTGAATAGATGAATCTGAGATTGTGTGATGCATATCGTATAATCATGCCCATGGATACTTGAGGTGACAATGGAGTATCTAGGTGACATTAGGGTTTTGGTTGATTTGTGTCTTAAGGTGTTATTCTAGTACGAACTCTATGATAGATCGAACGGAAAGAATAGCTTCATGTTATTTTACTACGGACTCTTGAATAGATAGAACAGAAAGGATAACTTTGAGGTGGTTTCATACCCTACCATAATCTCTTTGTTTGTTCTCCGCTATTAGTGGCTTTGGAGTGACTCTTTGTTGCATGTTGAGGGATAGTTATATGATCTAAGTATGTTATTATTGTTGAGAGAATTTGCACTAGGGAATGTATGAACCCTATGCCTTGTTTCCTACCATTGCAATACCGTTTACTCTCACTTTTATCATTAGTTACCTTGCTGTTTTTATATTTTCAGATTACAAAAACCTATCTACCATCCATATTGCACTTGTATCACCATCTCTTCGTTGAACTAGTGCACCTATACAATTTACCATTGTATTGGGTGTGTTGGGGACACAAGAGACTCTTTATTATTTGGTTGCAGGGTTGTTTGAGAGAGACCATCTTCATCCTACGCCTCCTACGGATTGATAAACCTTAGGTCATCCACTTGAGGGAAATTTGCTACTGTCCTACAAACCTGTGCACTTGCAGCCCCAACAACGTCTACCAGAAGAAGGTTGTGTAGTAGACATCAAGCTCTTTTCTGGCGCCGTTGCCGGGGAGGTGAGTGCTTGAAGGTATATCTTTAGATCTTGCAATCGAATCTTTTTGTTTCTTGTTTTATCACTAGTTTAGTTTATAAAATAAAACTATAAAAAAATGGAGTTAAGTTTGTCTCATACGCTTCGTCTTTTTAATATCTTTTGTGAGAATGATGGAAAGGAAAATTGTGCTCAAGTGCTAGAAGGAGAAGTCTATAAAATATTTGGTACTAAATCTTTGTATGATGAGCATGATTGCAATGTTGTTAGTATGAATTCCTTGAATATCCATGATGCTAATGATATGCAAAGCCACAAGCTTGGGGAAGCTATGTTTGATGAAGATGATATGTTTAGTCCCCCAAGTTTTGATGAGAATATTTATTATGATGAAAGCATGCCTCCTATTTATGATGATTATATTGATGAAAGTGGGTTTGGAAGAGTGTCAACTTTAGGAAGTAATGATCCCACTAATTTGGAGGATGTTGAATATTATTGTGATGAATATGAAAGTGGATTTGTAAGAGTGTCAACTTTATTTAGTGATGAATCCACTATTTCGGCAGAGGTTCCAATTGATTATGAGAACAAAGTTGCTATCTATGATGATTATTATGATGACTTGTATGCTATTAGGAATAATGATAACCATGAAACTTGTCATCATGATTTTAGTTTTCAATTGGATAATGCCTCACATGATAATTATTTTGTTGAGTTTGCTCCCACTAATATTCATGAGAAGAATTTTGCTTATGTGGAGAGTAGTAAAGTTTCTATGCTTGTAGATCATGAAAAGAATGCTTTAGGTGCTGGTTGTATTGTTGAATTCATTCATGATGCTACTGAAAATTATTATGAAGGAGGAACATATGCTTGTAGGAATTGCAATAATATCAAGTTTCCTCTCTATGTGCTTAAAATCTTGAAGTTATGCTTATTTTGCCTTCCTATGCTAGTTGATTATTGTTCCCATAAATTGTTTGATCACAAAATACCTATGCATAGGAAGTGGGTTAGGCTTAAATGTGCTAGTCATATGCTTCATGATGCTCCCGTTATGTTTCAATTCTTATCTTTTATGTGAGCATCATTGTCATCATCATGCCTAGCTAGAAAGGCATTAAAGAAAAGCGCTTGTTGGGAGACATCCCAATATTTATCCTTACTGTTTTTGTATATTCACATGATTATGGTACTGTAGTAATCATGTTTTATAGATTTTGTTTCAATAAAGTGCCAAGTAAGACCTTTAGGATAGCTTACGGTGATAGTTGTGTTGATCCTGCTGAAAATCAGAAACTTTTGCACCCAGTAAATTAGTTTTGATAATTCACAGAAACGTGATTTTTATCTGATTCTTTTTGCTCTAGATTGGTATACGAATTACTTAGGACTTCCTAATTTGGTAGAATTTTTGAGTTCCAGAAGTATACGTTTGATACAGATTACTACAGACTGTTCTGTTTTTGACAGATTCTGTTTTCTATGTGTTGTGTGCTTATTTTGATCAATCTATGAGTAGTATCGGAGGGTATGAACCATAGAGAAGTTGGAATACAGTAGATATTACACCAATATGAGTTTATAATGAGTTCGTTACAGTACCTAAGTAGTGGTTTTATTTTCTTATACTAACGGAGCTTACGAGTTTTCTGTTGAGTCTTGTGTTGTGAAGTTTTCAAGTTGTGAGTAAAGATTCGATGGACTATGGAATAAGGAGTGGCAAGAGCCTAAGCTTGGGGATTCCCAAGGCACCCCAAGGTAATATTCAAGGACAACCAAGAGCCTAAGCTTGGGGATGCCCCAGATGGCATCCCCTCTTTCGTCTTCGTTCATCGGTAACTTTACTTGGAGCTATATTTTTATTCGCCACATGATATGTGTCTTGCTTGGAGTGTCATTTTATTTTGTTAGTATTTACTTGTTGTTATTTAGATTA
Organism: Triticum aestivum; assembly: GCF_018294505.1. Classification (NCBI taxonomy): domain Eukaryota; kingdom Viridiplantae; phylum Streptophyta; class Magnoliopsida; order Poales; family Poaceae; genus Triticum; species Triticum aestivum. The sequence continues at coordinate 522,414,357 of NC_057807.1, forward strand.
ATGTTTTGCATCTTTAGTTTCAATAAAAATGTCAAGGATAGCCTTTACCATGCTTATTTTGCTAGTATACATGTTGCTGTTTGAAAACAGGAAGTTCACCGCTGTTGCAAAAATTCCCTAGAAAAGTCAGAGAATGATATAATGGTGAAACTTTTTGCATATTTATCTCTGATAAATCCTCTACAGAGTACCATTTTTCGCATAATTTTTGGAGTTAGGTAAGTATGAAGAATCTTGCATTCTTTACGGACTATACTGTTTTGGCAGATTGCTGTTATGTTTGCATTGTTTGCATATGTTTGCTTATTTAATGATTCTATTTGAGGATAGGAGTATTAAATATGCGGAGGAATTTAGTATGCAATGTTGAATAATAATTTCAGTGATTTGTTATAGTAGAAAATGATAAGGTTTTGCATTGGTTTATACTAACCTATCTCACGAGTTCTTGTTGAGGTTGGTGTGGATGAACCTTTTGATAAAAAGAGAAACCATGATATGAGAGTAATTAAGGAGACACAAAAGTTCAAGCTTGGGGATGCCCAAGGCACCCCAAGATAGTATTTCAAGAAGTCTCAAGCATCTAAGCTTGGGGATGCCCCATTAGGCATCCCACCTTTCTTCTTCAACAACTATCGGTTAGTATCGGTTGAACCTAAGTTTTGGCTTCTTCACATGAGTTGTGCTATCCTTGCAATGTCATTTTATTTTGTTTTGCTTGCTGTTTGAATACAATACCAAGATCTGAAACTCTTAAATGAGAGAGAGTCTTCACATAGTTACGTAATTATTTAGCTACTCATTGATCTTCACTTATATCTTTTTGGAGTAGTTTGTCATTTACTCGTGTGCTTCACTTATGTCCTATGAGTAAATGGCTGAATAAGTTGAATGTCATAAATCTGAATTTATATATGTTTCATTTACTTATCCCATTGGGAGTAATGACTTCACATCTAAGAAGTAGAGGTTGTAAATTTATTGAAGGCTAGCAAGCATTGTATTGGTCATTTGAACAATTCATGAAAGAATATTGGAGGAAGAGGGATTTCACATATAAATATACTATCTGGGACATCTTTTATAATTGTGAGCACTCATTAAGTATGACATGCTAAAGAGTTTATGTTGGACAAGGAAGACAACGTAATGGGTTATGTTTTCTCACATCTCAGTTAAAGTATATTGTCATGGATCATTCAAACATGTTGAGCTTGCCTTTCCCCCTCATGCTAGCCAAATTCCTTGCAGCAAGTAGAGATACTACTTGTGCTTCCAATTATCCTTAAACCCAGTTTTGCCATGAGAGTCCACTATACCTACCTATGGATTGAGTAAGATCCTTCAAGTAAGTTTTCATCGGTGCAATCAATAAAAATTGCTCTCTAAATATGTATGATCTATTAGTGTGAAGAAAATAAGCTTGATACGATCTTGTTATGGAAGCAATAAAAGCGACGGACTGCATAATAAAGGTCCATATACAATTGGCAATATAAAGTGATGTTCTTTTGCATTAAGATTTTGTGCATCCAACCATAAAAGTGCATGACAACCTCTTCTTCCCTCTGCGAAGGGCCTATCTTTTACTTTATGTCTTTTAATTTATGCAAGAGTCAAGGTGATCTTCACCTTTCCCTTTTTAATTTTATCCTTTGGCAAGCACCGAATGTTGGAAAGATCCTGATATATATATCCAATTGGGTGTAAGTTAGCATGAACTATTATTGTTGACATCACCCAAAGGTGAATACGTGGGGAGGCAACACTATAAGCCCCTATATTTCTCAGTGTCCGATTAAAACTCCATAACCATAAGTATTGCGAGAGTGTTAGCAATTGTAGAAGACTATATGATAGTTGAGTATGTGAAGTTTTCTCAATCAAAGCTCTGACATAGACCCTTCCTGAAAATAAGATGAATTGCAATTGTTTGATGACTGAGAATGAAGTTTGCTAGTTTTCAAGAAAGTTTATGGTCTATGCTTTAACATGTGAATTGCTTGTTACTTGTTCGTGATAAGTTTTATGAGATTGACTACTGTTATGACATATAATCATGCTAGAAAAGGTGATTGAAGTTATCATTGATCAAACTTGTGCACGTTCTAGCATTCACACTTCATAAATTCTTTCTTTTATCATTTACCTACTCGAAGACGAGCAGGAATTAAGCTTGGGGATGCTGATACGTCTCCAACGTATCTATAATTTATGAAGCATTCATACTATTTTATTATCTATTTTGAATGATTACGGGCTTTATTATACACTTTTATATTACTTTTGGGACTAACCTATTAACCGGAGGCCTAGCCCATATTGCTATTTTATTGCCTATTTAGTGTTTCGAAGAAAAGGAATATCAAACGGAGTCCAAACGGAATGAAACCTTTGGGAGCATTATTTTTGGAACGGAAGCAATCCAGGGAGCTTGGAGTACAAGCCAGGGAAGCTTCGAGGAAGCCACGAGATAGGGGGGCGCGCCCACCCCCCTGGGCGTGCCATCCACCCTCGTGGACCCCTCGAGGCTCCCCTGACCGACTTATTTCGCCTATATATTCCCATAAACCCTAAAACCATCGAAGACGAAGATAGATCGGGAGTTCCGCCGCCGCAAGCCTCTGTAGCCACAAAAAACCTCTCGGGAGCCCGTTCCGACACCCTGCCGGAGGGGGGGATCCCTCACCGGTGGCCATCTTCATCATCTTGGCGCTCTCCATGACGAGGAGGGAATAGTTCACCCTCGGGGCTGAGGGTATGTACCAGTAGCTATGTGTTTGATCTCTCTCTCTCTCTCGTGTTCTCTCTATGGCACGATCTTGATGTATCGCGAGCTTTGCTATTATAGTTGGATCTTATGATGTTTCCCCCCCTCTACTCTCTTGTGATGAATTGAGTTTTCCCTTTGAAGTTATCATGTCAGATTGAGTCTTTAAGGATTTGAGAACACTTGATGTATGTCTTGCCGTGTGCTACGTCTTGAGCTTGCGTTGGTTTTCCTTGAAGAGGAAAGGGTGATGCAGCAATAGTAGCGTAAGTATTTCCCTCGGTTTTTGAAAACCAAGGTATCAATCCAGTAGGAGGCTCCTCAAAAGTCCCACACACCTACACAAACAAACAAAGAACTCACAACCAACGCAATAAAGGGGTTTTCAATCCCTTCACGGCCACTTGCGAAAGTGAGATCTGATAGAGATAGTATGATAAGATAAATATATTTTTGGTATGTTATAATATAGATGCAAAAAGTAAAGATGCAAATAAAAGTAGATTGAAAGCTAATATGATAAAAGATAGACCCGGGGGCCATAGGTTTCACTAGAGGCTTCTCTCAAGAAATCATAAGTATTACGGTGGGTGAACAAATTACTGTCGAGCAATTGATAGAAAAGCGAATAATTATGAGATTATCTAGGCATGATCATGTATATAGGCATCACGTCCGCAACAATTAGACCGACTCCTGCCTGCATCTACTACTATTACTCCACACATTGACTGATATCTAGCATGCATCTAGAGTATTAAGTTCATAAGAACAGAGTAACGCATTAAGAAAGATGACATGATGTAGAGGGATAAACTCAAGCAATATGATATAAACCCCATCTTTTTATCCTCGATGGCAACAATACAATACGTGCCTTGCAACCCTTTCTGTCACTGGGTAAGGACACCGCAAGATTGAAACCAAAGCTAAGCACTTCTCCCATGGCAAGAAAGATCAATCTAGTAGGCCAAACCAAACTGATAATTCGAAGAGACTTGCAAAGATAACTCAATCATACATAAAAGAATTCAGAGAAGATTCAAATATTTCTCATAGATAAACTTGATCGTAAACCCATAATTCATCGGATCTTGACAAACACACCGCAAAAAGAGTTTACATCGAATAGATCTCCACAAGAGAGGGGGAGAACATTGTATTGAGATCCAAAAAGAGAGAAGAAGCCATCTAGCTAATAACTATGGACCCGAAGGTCTGTGGTAAACTACTCACAACTCATCGAAGGGGCAATGGTGTTGATGTAGAAGCCCTCTGTGGTCGATTCCCCCTCCGGTGGAGCGCCGACGAAGGCTCCAAGATGGGATCTCGCGGATACAGAAGGTTACGGCGGTGGAAATTGTGTTTCGGTGGCTCCCTGGATGTTTTCGGGGTACATAGGTATATATAGGAGGAAGAAGTACGTCGGTGGCCGCTCGTGGGGCCCGGGAGGGGTGGGCGCGCCCTCCTATCTCCTGGCCGCCTCGATTGCTTCTTGACTTGCACTCCAAGTCCTCTGGATCACGTTCGTTCCAAAAATCACGCTTCCGAAGGTTTCATTCCGTTTGGACTCCGTTTGATATTCCTTTTCTTTGAAATACTGAAATAGGCAAAAAAACAGCAATACGGGCTGGGCCTCCGGTTAGTAGGTTAGTCCCAAAAAAGATATAAATATGTAAAATAAAGCCCATAAACATCCAAAAGGGGTAATATAATAGCATGGAACAATAAAAAATTATAGGTACGTTGGAGACGTATCAAGCATCCCAAGCTTAATTCCTGCTGGTCCTCGAGTAGGTAAATGATAAAAACAATTTTTTTATGTGGAATGCTAACTAGCATAATTCTCAATGTAATTTTCTTTATTGTGGCATGAATGTTCAGATCCAAATGATTCAAAATAAAAGTTCATATTGATAAAAGAAATAGTAACACTTCAAGCATACTAATCAAAGCAATCATGTCTTCTCAAAATAACATGGCTAAAGAAAGTTCATCCCTACAAAATCATATAGTTAGGCTATGCTTCATTTTCATCACACAAAGATGTTCCCAAATTCTACACCCCCGATGACAAGCCAAGCAATTGTTTCGTACTTAAATAATCTCAAACTTTTTCAACCTTCACGCAATACATGAGCGTGAGCCATGGATATAGCACTATGGGTGGAATAGAATATGATGATGGGGATTGTGTGGAGAAGACAAAAAAGGAGAAAGTCTCACATTGACGAGGATAATCAATGGGCTATGGAGATGCCCATCAACTGATGTCAACATGAGGAGTAGGGATTGCCATGCAACGGATACAGTAGAGCTATAAATGAATGCCCAACAAAATAAAACTAGTGGGTGTGCATCCAACTTGCTTGCTCACAAAGACCTAGGGCATTTGAGGAAGCCCATCGTAGGAATATACAAGCCAAGTTCTATAATGAAAAATTCCCACTAGTATATGAAAGTGACAACATATGAGACTCACTATATGAAGAACATGGTGCTACTTTGAAGCACAAGATATGAGACTCACTATATGAAGGACATGGTGCTACTTTGAAGCACAAGTGTGGAAAAAGAGATAGTAACATTGCCCCTTTTTATCTATTTTCTTTATTATTATTTTTTTCTTTGGCCTTTCTTTTTTTCTTTTGGTCTTTTTTTTCTTTTTTTTCTTTTTGGGAAATTCTCTAATAATGGTGATCATCACACTTTCATTGATTACAATATATGAATTACAACTTGAAACTAGAACAAGATATGACTCTATATGAATGGCTTCGTCGGTGTAGCAGGATGGTGCAATGAATCAAGAGTGACATGTGTAAAAAATTATGCATGGTGGCTTTGCCAAAAATACGATGTCTACTACACGATCATGCAATGGCAATATGACAAAAGTAAAGTATGTCATGATGATGATGAACGGAACGGTGGAAAGTTGCATGGCAATATATTTCGGAATGGCTATGGAAATGCCATAATAGGTAGGTATGGTGGAGGTTTATGTGTGATAGAGCGTATCGTATCACGGGGTTTGGATGCACCGGCGAAGTTTGCACCAACTCTCAAGGTTAGAAAGGGAAATGAACGGTACCAAAGAGGCTAGCAATGGTGGAAAGGTAAAAATGCGTATAATCCATGGACTCAGCATTAGTCATAAGAACTCATATACTTATTGTAAAAATTTAGAAGTCATCAAAAATCAAGCACTATACGCATGCTCCTAGAGGGATAGATTGGTAGGAAAAGACCATCACTCATCCCCGACCGCCACTCATAAGGATGCACAAGCTAGGTACACTTCATGTTTCAAATTTGTTACACAACTTTAACCATACGTGCATGCTATGGGACTTGATAACTTCAACACAAGTATTCTTTAAATTCATAATCACCCAACTAGCATAACTTTAATATCACTACCTCCATATCTCAAAACAATTATCAAATATCAAATTGATCATAGCATCCAATTCACTTCCTATGATAGTTTTTATTATACCCAACTTGGATGCCTACCATTCTAGGACCAATTTATAACCATAGCAAATACCATGCTGTTCTAAAAGACTCTCAAAATAATATAAGTGTATCATGAGAGACTAGCAATTTCTATCAAATTAAGCCACCGTCTTGCTCTAAAAGATATAAGTGAAGCACTAGAGCAAAAACTATCAAGCTCAAAAGATATAAGTGAAGCACATAGCAACTTGTAATAAATTCAATCAAGTGGGATTCTCCCAAAATGTGTTTACAGCAAGGATGATTGTGGTAAACTAAAAAGAAAAGACTAATATAATACACGACACTCCAAGCAAAACACATATCATGTGGCAAATAAAAATATAGCTCCAAGTAAAGTTACCAATGAACGAAGACGAAAGAGGGGATGCCTTCCCGGGGCATCCCCAAGCTTAGGCTTTTGGTTATTATTGAATATCTTGGGGTGGCTTGGGCATCCCCAAGCTTAGGCTTTTGCCACTCTTTATTCCATAGTCCATCAAAGCTTTACCCAAAACTTGAAAACATCACAACACAAAACTCAACAGGAAATCTTATAAGTTCCGTTAGTGAAAGAAAACAAAACCACCATATAAGGTACTGTAATGAACTCATTATTTATTTATTTTGGTGTTAAACCTACTTTATTCCAAGTTCTCTATGGTTCATACCACTTAATACTAGCCATAGATGCATCAAAATAAGCAAACAACACACGAAAAACAGAATCTGTGAAAAACAGAACAGTCTGTAGAAATCTGTAACTAACGCAAACTTCTGGAACTCTAAAACTCATACCAAAATAGGAAGTACTGGAAAATTTGTTTATTGATCAGCAGCAAAAAGAATCAATGCAAAATCACGTTTCTGTGATTTATTGAATTTTTTCTTGTGAGCGCAAAGTTTCTGTTTTTGAGCAGAATCAAATCAACTATCACCATAGGTTATCCTATAGGTTCTACTTGGCACAAACACTAATTAAAACATAAAAACACATCTAATCAGAAGGTAGATACAAAATTTATTACTAAACAGAAACAAAAACAAAAAACACAAAGAAAATTGGGTTGCCTCCCAACTAGCGCTATCGTTTAACGCCCCTAGCTAGCTAGGCATAAAAGCGAAGATAGATCTAAGTAGTGCCATCTTTGGCACTCAATTCCTCAATAGAGCACTTATGATCTTTAGGGGTTTCTGTCTTTTTAACAATGATTAAACCTTTAGGAAAAAATTCAAGAAATTCATTTGTAGCAAAAGGTTCCTTAACGATAGAGAGACAATTGGGATGAACACTTATGGATTTGAGACCCGCGTCTCCCTTACTAGAAGATTCACCCTTATTTTTAGGAACATAAATAAACTTGGAAGTTTTGGTAGGAGGTTTTGGAGTGTTTTTCATGGAAGAAAACGTGGAACCTAAGTTGGTAATGATATCCTCAAGTTTACCGATTCTTGCAGAATCTAGATCTATTTATTCATTAACTATAGGTTCTTTCTCTTTAAGATTTTTCAAAGTAACTCCAACCCTAGATCCATATTGGGTAATGCGATTATGAATCTTTTTATCCAAATTTTCAATCAACTCAACAATAGCAAATTTATTTTCAATAATATCAAGCCGTTGCATTACATGTTCTAAAGTTAAAACCGTTCCATTAACCAAAAGAGGTGGTGGGCCAAACAAATCTAACATAGCATTATAAGCATCAAACGTATGGCTACTCAAGAAATCCCCTCCGGTAACAGTATCAAGAACGCATCTATTCCAAGGAGTAATGCCTACATAAAAATTGCGAAGAAGAACGGAAGTAGAAAGCTTCCTAGTAGATCTATTTTGAGCATTGCAAATTCTATGCCAAGCATCTTTTAAATTTTCTCCCTCCCTTTGCTTAAAATTGAGAATTTCATGTTCGGGAGTAATAACAAGGATAGGAGGACTAGCCATAACGATAAGGTAAACGATCTAACACATGAGCAAACGGAAAAAGGCGAGCGAAAGAGAGAGAGATTGGGAAAGAGAGGGCAAATAGAACGGCAAGGGTGAAGTGGGGAAGAGGAAAACGAGAGCCAAATGGAAAATAATGTAAATGTGAGGGAGATGAGTTTGTGATGGGCACTTGGTATGTCTTGACTTGAGCGAAGAGCTCCCCGGCAACGGCGCCAGAAATCCTTCTTGCTACGTCTTGAGCTTGCGTTGGTTTTCCTTGAAGAGGAAAGGGTGATGCAGCAATAGTAGCGTAAGTATTTCCCTTGGTTTTTGACAACCAAGGTATCAATCCAGTAGGAGGCTCCTCAAAAGTCCCACACACCTACACAAACAAACAAAGAACTCGCAACCAACGCAATAAAGGGGTTTTCAATCCCTTCACGGCCACTTGTGAAAGTGAGATCTGATAGAGATAGTATGATAAGATAAATATATTTTTGGTATGTTATAATATAGATTCAAAAAGTAAAGATGCAAATAAAAGTAGATTGAAAGCTAATATGATAAAAGATAGACCCGGGGGACATAGGTTTCACTAGAGGCTTCTCTCAAGAAATCATAAGTATTACGGTGGGTGAACAAATTACTGTCGAGCAATTGATAGAAAAGCGAATAATTATGAGATTATCTAGGCATGATCATGTATATAGGCATCATATCCGCAACAAGTAGACCGACTCCTGCCTGCATCTACTACTATTACTCCACATATCGACCGCTATCCAGCATGCATCTAGAGTATTAAGTTCATAAGAATAGAGTAATGCATTAAGAAAGATGACATGATGTAGAGGGATAAACTCAAGCAATATGATATAAACCCCATTTTTTTATCCTCGATGGCAACAATACTGTTGGAATACGTAGTAATTTCAAAAATTTTCCTACGCACACGCAAGATCATGGTGATGGCATAGCAATGAGAGGGGAGAGTGTTCGTCCATGCACCCTCGTAGACCGTAAGCGGAAGCGTTATGACAACGCGGTTGATGTAGTCGTACGTCTTCACGATCCGACCGATCCAAGTACCGAACGTACGACACCTCCGAGTTCAGCACACGTTTAGCTCGATGACGATCCCCGGGCTCCGATCCAGCAAAGCTTCGGGGATGAGTTCCGCCAGCACGACGGCGTGGTGACGATGATGATGTTCTACCGGCGCAGGGCTTCGCCTAAACTCTGCGACGATATGACCGAGGTGGAATATGGTGGAGGGGGGCACCGCACACGGCTAAGGAACGATCCGTAGATCAACTTGTGTGTTCTGGGGTGCCCCCTGCCCCCGTATATAAAGGAGGGAGGGGGAGGTGCGGCCGTCCCCCTTGGGGTGCGCCTGGAGGAGTCCTACTCCCATCGGGAGTAGGACTCCCCCCTCTTGCCTTGGTGGAGAAGGAAAGGAGGGAGGGGAAAGAGGAAAGGGGGGCGCCGCCACCTATTCCTTGTCCTATTCGGACTAGGGGGGGAGGGGGCGCGCGGCCTGCCCTGGCCGGCCCTCCTCTTCTCCCTCATGGCCCACTAAGGCCCATTAACCCCCGGGAGGGTTCCGGTAACCCCCCAGTGTTCCGGTAAAATCCCGATTTCACCCGGAACCTTTCCGATGTCCAAACATAGGCTTCCAATATATCAATCTTTATGTCTCGACCATTTCGAGACTCCTCGTCATGTCCGTGATCACATCCGGGACTCCGAACAAACTTCGGTACATCAAAACTTATAAACTCATAATAAAACTGTCATCGTAACGTTAAGCGTGCGGACCCTACTGGTTCGAGAACTATGTAGACATGACCTAGAACCATTCTCGATCAATAACCAATAGCAGAACCTGGATGCCCATATTGGTTCCTACATATTCTACGAAGATCTTTATCGGTCAAACCGCATAACAACATACGTTGTTCCCTTTGTCATCGGTATGTTACTTGCCCGAGATTTGATCGTCGGTATCCAATACCTAGTTCAATCTCGTTACCGGCAAGTCTCTTTACTCGTTCTGTAGCACATCATCTTATAACTAACTCATTAGTTACAATGCTTGCAAGGCTTAGGTGATGAGTATTACCGAGAGGGCCCAGAGATACCTCTCCGACAATCAGAGTGACAAAACTTAATCTCGAATTATGCCAACTCAACATGTACCTTCGGAAACACCTGTAGATCACCTTTATAATCACCCAGTTACGTTGTGACGTTTGGTAGCACACAAAGTGTTCTTCTGGTAAATGTGAGTTGCACAATCTCATAGTTGCAGGAACTTTGTATAAGTCATGAAGAAAGCAATAGCAACATACTAAACGATCAAGTGCTAGGCTAACGGAATGGGTCATGTCAATCACATCATTCTCCTAATGATGTGATCCCATTAATCAATTGACAACTCTTTTGTCCATGGCTAGGAAACTTAACCATCTTTGATTCACGAGCTAGTCAAGTAGAGGCATACTAGTGACACTATGTTTGTCTATGTATTCACACATGTATTATGTTTCCGGTTAATACAATTCTAGCATGAATAATAAACATTTATCATGGAATAAGGAAATAAATAATAACTTTATTATTGCCTCTAGGGCATATTTCCTTCAGTCTCCCACTTGCACTAGAGTCAATAATCTAGTTCACATCGCAATGTGATTTAACACCAATATTCACATCTGCATGTGATTAATACCCATAGTTCACATCATCATGTGATCAACACCCAAAGGGTTTACTAGAGTCAATAATCTAGTTCACATTGCTTATGTGATTAACACCCAAAAGAGTACTAAGGTATGATCATGTTTTGCTCGTGAGAGAAGCTTAGTTAACGGGTCTGTCATATTCAGAGCCGTATGTATTTTGCAAATATTCTATGTCCACAATGCTCTACACGGAGCTACTCTAGCTAATTGCTCCCACTTTCAATATGTATCCAGATTGAGACTTAGAGTCATCTGGATTGGTGTAAAAGCTTGCATCGTTGTAACTTTTACGACGGGCTCTTTTATCACCTCCATAATCGAGAAACATCTCCTTAGTCCTCACTAAGGATATTCTTGACCCATGTCCAGTGATCTGCTTATTAGATCAAAATTGTATTCCTTTGCCAAACACAGAGCAAGGTATACAATAGGTCTGGTTCACAGCATAGCATATTTTATAGAACCTATGACTGAGGCATAGGGAATGACTTTTCATTCTCTTTCTATTTTCTGCATTGGTCGGGTCTTGAGTCTTACTCAACTTCAGACCTTGTTACACTGGCAAGAACTCCTTCTTTGACTTTTCCATTTTGAACTATTTCAAAAATTTATCAAGGTATGTACTCATTGAAAAATCTTATCAAGCGTCTTGATCTATCTATATAGATCTTGATGCTCAATGTGTAAGCAGCTTCACCGAGGTCTTGCTTTGAAAAACTCTTATTCAAGTATCCTTTCATGCTATCCAGAATTTCCATATCATTTCCAATTAACAATATGTCATCCACATATAATATTAGAAATGCTAGAGAGCTCCCACTCACTTTCTTGTAAATACAGGCTTCTTCAAAAGTCTGTATAGAACCATATGCTTTGATCAACTCATCAAAGCATATATATTCCAACTCCGAGATGATTGCACCAGTCCATAGATGGATCGCTAGAGCTTGCCAAATTTGTTAGCACCTTTAGGATTGACAAAACCTTCTGGTTGCATCATATACAACTCTTCTTTAATAAATCCATTATGGAATGCAGTTTTGACATCCATTTGCCAGATTTCATAAAATGTGACAATTGCTAACATGATTCAGGCAGACTTAAGCTTCGATACGAGTGAGAAAATCTCATCGTATTCAACACCTTGAACTTGTTGAAAACATTTCGCAACAAGTCGAGCTTAGTAGATAGTAACACTACTATCAATGTCCGTCTTCCTCTTGAAGATCCATTTATTTAACATGGCTTGCTGATCATCGAGCAAGTCAATCAAAGTCCATACTTTGTTCTCATACATGGATCATATCTCAGATTTTATGGCCTCAAGCCATTTCGTGGAATCTGGGCTCATCATCGCTTCCTCATAGTTCGTAGGTTCATCATGGTCTAGTAACATGACTTCCAGAACAGGATTACCGTATCACTCTGGTGCGGATCTTACTCTGGAAGACCTACGAGGTTCTGTAGTAACTTAATCTGAAGTTTCATGATCATCATCATTAACTTCCTCACTAATTGGTGTAGTAGTCACAGGAACAGATTTCTGTGATGAACTATTTTCCAATAAGGGAGCAGGTACAGTTACCTCATAAGTTCTACTTTCCTCCCACTCACTTCTTTCGAGAGAAACTCCTTCTCTAGAAAGGATCCATCTTAGCAACGAATAATTTGCCTTTGGATCTATGATAGAAGGTGTACCCAATAGTTACCTTTGGGTATTCTATGAAGACGCACTTCTCCGATTTGGGTTCGAGCTTATCAGGTGAAAACTTTTTCACATAAGCATCACAACTCCAAACTCTAAGAAACGACAGCTTAGGTTTACTGTTAAACCATAGTTCATACGGTGTCATCTCAACGGATTTAGATGGTGCCCTATTAAACGTGAATGCAGCTGTCTCTAATGCATAACCCCAAAACGATAATGGTAAATCAGTACGAGACATCATAGATTGCACTATATCCAATAAAGTACTATTATGACGTTCGGACACACCATTAAGCTGTGGTGTTCCAGGTGGCATGAGTTTGTGAAACTATTCCACATTGTTTTAATTAAAGACCAAACTCGTAACTCAAATATTCGTCTCTGCAATCAGATCGCAGAAACTTTATTTTCTTGTTACGATGATTTTTCTACTTGACTTTGAAATTCTTTGAACCTTTCAATTATTTCATACTTATGTTTCATCAAGTATATATACCTATATCTGCTCAAATCATCTTGTGAAGGTTAGAAAATAACGATACTTGCCACGAGCATCAACACTCATTGGATCGCATACATCGGTATGTATTATTTTCAATAAGTCAGTAGCTCGTTCCATTGTCCCGGAGAACGGAGTTTTAGTCATCTTGCCCAAAAGGCACGGTTCGCAAGCATCAAATGATTCATAACCAAGTGATTCCGAAAATCCATCTTTATGGAGTTTCTTCATGCGCTTTACACCGATATGACCCAAACGGCAGTGCCACAAATAAGTTGCACTATCATTATTAACTTTGCATCTTTTGGTTTCAATATTATGAATATGTGTATCACTACGATCGAGATCCAATGAACCATTTTCATTGGGTGTGTAACCATATAAGGTTTTATTCATGTAAACAGAACAACAGTTTATTCTCTTACTTAAATGAATAACCGTATTGCAATAAACACGATCAAATCATATTCATGCTCAACGCAAACACCAAATAACATTTATTTAGGTTCAACACTAATCCCGAAAGTATAGGGAGTGTGCGATGATGATCATATCAATCTTGAAACTACTTTCAACACACATCGTCACTTCATCCTTAACTACTTTCTGTTTATTCTGCAAATCCCGTTTCGAGTTACTACTCTTAGCAACTGAACTAGTACCAAATACTGAGGGGTTGCTATAAACACTAGTAAAGTACACATCAATAACATGTATATCAAATATACTGATGTTCACTTTGCCATCCTTCTTATCCGCCAATCACTTGGGGTAGTTCCGCTTCCAGTGACCAATCCCTTTGCAGTAGAAGCACTTAGTCTCAGCCTTAGGACCAGACTTGGGCTTCTTCACTTGAGCAGCAACTTGCTTGCCGTTCTTCTGGAAGTTCCCCTTCTTCCCTTTGCCCTTTTCTTGAAACTAGTGGTCTTGTCTACCATCAACACTTGATGTTTTTCTTGATTTCTACCTTCGTTGATTTTAGCATCACGAAGAGCTCGGGAATCGTTTCCGTTATCCCTTGCATATTATAGTTCATAACGAAGTTCTACTAACTTGGTGATGGTGACTAGAGAATTCTGTCAATCACTATTTTATCTGGAAGATTAACTCCCACTTGATTCAAGCGATTGTAGTACCCAGACAATCTGAGCACATGCTCACTTGTTGAGCGATTCTCCTCCATCTTTTAGCTATAGAACTTGTTGGAGATTTTATATCTCTCAACTCGGGTATTTGCTTGAAATATTAACTTCAACTCCTGGAACATCTCATATGGTCCATGACGTTCAAAACGTCTTTGAAGTCCTGATTCTAAGCCATTAAGCATGGTGCACTAAACTATCAAGTAGTCATCATATTGAGCTAGCCAAACGTTCATAACATCTGCATCCGCTCCTGCAATAGGTTTGTCACCTAGCGGTGCATCAAGGACATAATTCTTCTGCGCAGCAATGAGGATAATCCTCAGATCACGGATCAAATCCGCATCATTGCTACTAACATTTTTCAACACAATTTTCTCTAGGAACATATCAAAATAAACATATGAAAGCAACAACGCAAGCTATTGATCTACAACATAATTTGCAAAATACTACCAGGACTAAGTTCATGATAAATTTAAGTTCAATTAATCATATTATTTAAGAACTCCCACTTAGACAGACATCTCTCTAGTCATCTAAGTGATCACGTGATCCAAATCAACTAAACCATAATCGATCATCACGTGAGATGGAGTAGTTTTCAATGGTGAACATCTCTATGTTGATCATATCTACTATATGATTCACGCTCGACCTTTCGGTCTCCGTGTTCCGAGGCCATATCTGCATATGCTAGGCTCGTCAAGTTTAACCTGAGTATTCCGCGTGTGCAAAACTGTCTTGCACCCGTTGTAGATGGACGTAGAGCTTATCACACCCGATCATCACGTGGTGTCTGGGCACGACAAACTTTGGCAACGGTGCATACTCAGGGAGAACACTTCTTGATAATTTTACTGAGAGATCATCTTAAAATGCTACCGTCAATCAAAGCAAGATAAGATGCATAAAGGATAAACATCACATGCAATCAATATAAGTGATATGATATGGCCATCATCATCTTGTGCTTGTGATCTCCATCTTTGAAGCACCGTCGTGATCACCATCGTCACCGGCGCGACACCTTGATCTCCATTGTAGCATCGTTGTCATTACGCCATCTATTGCTTCTACGACTATCGCTACCGCTTAGTGATAAAGTAAAGCAATTACAGGGCATTTGCATTTCATACAATAAAGCGACAACCATATGGCTCCTGCCAGTTGCTGATAACTTCGGTTACAAAACATGATCATCTCATACAATAAAATATAGCATCACGTCTTGACCATATCACATCACAACATGCCCTGCAAAAACAAGTTAGACGTCCTCTATTTTGTTGTTGCAAATTTTATGTGGCTGCTACGGGCTTTAGCAAGAACCGTTCTTACCTACGCATCAAAAACCACAACGATAGTTTGTCAAGTTGGTGCTGTTTTAACCTTCGCAAGGACCGGGCGTAGCCACACTCGATTCAGCTAAAGTGAGAGAGACAGACACCCGCCGGTCACCTTTAAGCAATGAGTGCTCGTAGCGGTGAAACCAGTCTCGCGTAAGCGTACGCGTAATGTCGGTCCGGGCCGCTTCATCTCACAATACCGCCGAACCAAAGTATGACATGCTGGTAAGCAGTATGACTTATATCGCCCACAACTCACTTGTGTTCTACTCGTGCATATGACATCTACGCATAAAACCTGGCTCGGATGCTACTGTTGGAGAACGTAGTAATTTCAAAAATTTTCCTACGCACACGCAAGATCATGGTGATGGCATAGCAACGAGAGGGGAGAGTGTTCGTCCATGCACCCTCGTAGACCGTAAGCGGAAGCGTTATGACAACGCGGTTGATGTAGTCGTACGTCTTCACGATCCGACCAATCCAAGTACCGAACGTACGACACCTCCGAGTTCAGCACACGTTTAGCTTGATGACGATCCCCGGGCTCCGATCCAGCAAAGCTTCGGGGATGAGTTCCGTCAGCACGACGGCGTGGTGACGATGATGATGTTCTACCGGCGTAGGGCTTCGCCTAAACTCTGCGACGATATGACCGAGGTGGAATATGGTGGAGGGGGGCACCGCACACGGCTAAGGAACGATCCGTAGATCAACTTGTGTGTTCTGGGGTGCCCCCTGCCCCCGTATATAAAGGAGGGAGGGGGAGGTGCGGCCGGCCCCCTTGGGGTGCGCCTGGAGGAGTCCTACTCCCACCGGGAGTAGGACTCCCCCCTCTTGCCTTGGTGGAGAAGGAAAGGGGGGAGGGGAAAGAGGAAAGGGGGGCGCCGCCCCCCCTTCCTTGTCCTATTCGGACTAGGGGGGAGGGGGCGCGCGGCCTGCCTTGGCCGGCCCTCCTCTTCTCCCTCATGGCCCACTAAGGCCCATTAACCCCCGGGAGGGTTCCGGTAACCCCCCGGTGTTCCGGTAAAATCCCGATTTCACCCGGAACCTTTCCGATGTCCAAACATAGGCTTCGAATATATCAATCTTTATGTCTCGACCATTTTGAGACTCCTCATCATGTCCGTGATCACATCCGGGACTCCGAACAAACTTCGGTACATCAAAACTTATAAACTCATAATAAAACTGTCATCATAACGTTAAGCGTGCGGACCCTATGGGTTCGAGAACTATGTAGACATGACCTAGAACCATTCTCGGTCAATAACCAATAGCGGAACCTAGATGCCCATATTGGTTCCTGCATATTCTACGAAGATCTTTATCGGTCAAACCGCATAACAACATACGTTGTTCCCTTTGTCATCGGTATGTTACTTGCCCGAGATTTGATCGTCGGTATCCAATACCTAGTTCAATCTCGTTACCGGCAAGTCTCTTTACTCGTTCTGTAACACATCATCTTATAAATAACTCATTAGTTACAATGCTTGCAAGGCTTAGGTGATGAGTATTACCGAGAGGGCCCAGAGATACCTCTCCGACAATCGGAGTGACAAAACCTAATCTCGAATTATGCCAACTCAACATGTACCTTCGGAAACACATGTAGAGCACCTTTATAATCACCCAGTTACGTTGTGACGTTTGGTAGCACACAAAGTGTTCTTCCGGTAAACGTGAGTTGCACAATCTCATAGTTGCAGGAACTTTGTATAAGTCATGAAGAAAGCAATAGCAACATACTAAACGATCAAGTGCTAGGCTAACGAAAT
The DNA here is from genome assembly GCF_018294505.1 of Triticum aestivum. Lineage (NCBI taxonomy): Eukaryota > Viridiplantae > Streptophyta > Magnoliopsida > Poales > Poaceae > Triticum > Triticum aestivum. The sequence goes on from NC_057807.1 coordinate 522,431,778, forward strand.
GGGTCATGTCAATCACATCATTCTCCTAATGATGTGATCCCGTTAATCAAATGACAACTCTTTTGTCCATGGCTAGGAAACTTAACCATCTTTGATTCACGAGCTAGTCAAGTAGAGGCATACTAGTGACACTATGTTTGTCTATGTATTCACACATGTATTATGTTTCCGGTTAATACAATTCTAGCATGAATAATAAACATTTATCATGGAATAAGGAAATAAATAATAATTTTATTATTGCCTCTAGGGCATATTTCCTTCAAATACAATACATTCCTTGCAACCCTTTCTGTCACTGGGTAAGGACACCGCAAGATTGAACCCAAAGCTAAGCACTTCTCCCATGGCAAGAAAGACCAATCTAGTAGGTCAAACCAAACTGATAATTCGAAGAGACTTGCAAAGATAACTCAATCATACATAAAAGAATTCAGAGAAGATTCAAATATTTCTCATAGATAAACTTGATCGTGAACCCACAACTCATCGGATCTCGACAAACACACCACAAAAAGAGTTTACATCGAATAGATCTCCACAAGAGAGGGGGAGAACATTGTATTGAGATCCAAAAAGAGAGAAGAAGCCATCTAGCTAATTACTATGGACCCGAAGGTCTGTGGTAAACTACTCACAACTCATAGGAGGGGCTATCGTGTTGATGTAGAAGCCCTCCATGGTCGAGTCCCCCTCCGGCGGAGCACCGACGAAGGCTCCAAGATGGGATATCGCGGATACAGAGGGTTACGGCGGTGGAAATTGTGTTTCAATGGCTCCCTGGATGTTTTTGGGGTACGTAGGTATATATAGGAGGAAGAAGTACGTCGGTGGCCGCTCATGGGGCCCAGGAGACAGGAGGGCGCGCCCTCCTATCTCCTGGCCGCCTTGATTGCTTCTTGACTTGCACTCCAAGTCCTCTGGATCACGTTCGTTCCAAAAATCACGCTCCCGAAGGTTTCATTCCATTTGGACTCCGTTTGATATTCCTTTTCTTCGAAATACTGAAATAGGCAAGAAAAACAACAATATGGCCTGGGCCTCCGGTTAGTAGGTTAGTCCCAAAAATGATATAAATATGTAAAATAAAGCCCATAAACATCCAAAAGGGGTAATATAATAGCATGGAACAATAAAAAATTATAGATACGTTGGAGACGTATCACCGTGCTTATCCGTGGTGACAATGGGATATCACGTGGTCCATTTGATGTATGTTTTGGTGATCAACTTGCGGGTTCCACCCATGAACCTATGCATAAGGGTTGGCACACATTTTCGTCTTGACTCTCTCGTAGAAACTTTGGGGCACTCTTTGAAGTACTTTGTGTTGGTTGAATAGATGAATCTGAGATTGTGTGATGCATATCGTATAATCATGCCCATGGATACTTGAGGTGACAATGGAGTATCTAGGTGACATTAGGGTTTTGGTTGATTTGTGTCTTAAGGTGTTATTCTAGTATGAACTCTATGATAGATCGAACGGAAAGAATAGCTTCATGTTATTTTACTACGGACTCTTGAATAGATATAACAGAAAGGATAACTTTGAGGTGGTTTCATACCCTACCATAATCTCTTCGTTTGTTCTCCGCTATTAGTGGCTTTGGAGTGACTCTTTGTTGCATGTAGAGGGATAGTTATATGATCCAAGTATGTTATTATTATTGAGAGAACTTGCACTAGTGAAAGTATGAACCCTATGCCTTGTTTCCTACCATTGCAATACCATTTACGCTCACTTTTATCATTATTTACCTTGCTGTTTTTATATTTTTAGATTACAAAAACCTATATCTACCATCCATATTGCACTTGTATCACCATCTCTTCGCCGAACTAGTGCACCTATACAATTTACCATTGTATTGGGTGTGTTGGGGACACAAGAGACTCTTTGTTATTTGGTTGCAGGGTTGTTTGAGAGAGACCATCTTCATCCTACGCCTCCTACGGATTGATAAACCTTAGGTCATCCACTTGAGGGAAATTTTCTACTGTCCTACAAACCTGTGCACTTGCAGGCCCAACAACGTCTACAAGAAGAAGGTTGTGTAGTAGACATCA